>NC_142946.1:19605341-19607841 GCF_046866305.1 Octopus bimaculoides | reverse complement strand
ACAAAGCAAATTGGTAACGAGATATAAGATCTATCAATGGGTAGAATGACCTCTAAAATATTTTGTTGCCCGAGACACTTTCCGTTTCTTGTTTCCCAATTTCCAATAATTGAACATATCTCGAACTTTAATGGAAATTATGAATTAGTAACATCACTCGCCAAACTACAACTACTTACATTAAATCAATAACCACATTAATGAATAAAAAAATTAGTACCAACCCCATCACCACCAGCACTAATACTAGCATCATCAACTATAACAAGATCATCAAGAAAACAACATAATCGATGAAGTTCGTAATGCAAACAAGAATAAAAATAATAAGATTTATAATTTATGATTTGCAATGTCTTTAAATTTATGATTGAATAGCAAAATGTTTTGATTGTGTTTAAAAGCCTTATTAGCAAACTCGATATAGTAAACAAATAAAATTTCATATAGAAATATATATTGACATGGGGAAGTTAGCAGCGTACTACAGAATATACACTTTGACACTGATTAGTAAGAAACGATTTCAAAATGTATAACACTTCTGTTATTTTCTTTGTTATTTCTTAAATTCTGATGAAATGAGAAATAAGGTAAGGATAAATGCAGGTAAAATTATTATTTACTGATATCAAAACAAGTACACTTATTACAAACACGCACACACGTACACACGCACACACACGCACACACACGGACTCACACACTAATGAACACACTTTAGTACATACACACACACACACGCACTCACACACAAATGCACACACTTACGTACATACACGCACACACGCACACTCACACACAAATGCACACACACTCGATACAAAAACAATTAAAGAAACGCATACAGGCTCATGCACACATAACACGCACTCATACAGTTGTCTCAAATTTCGAAAGTAGAGTATGTATCTGAATATTTGTTGCATAGTGTGCCCGTTCCGGTAGAAAGTGTTTATATCTTGCCATTATAAATAGACCAGTAACCCGTCGACAGGGGAAGGGTCGGAAGTACGAGTAGACAGTTTTGATAGCCGTGTCTGTGCTAATATAGTAATTATACTGTAATACTGATTTGACATTATAACAATCCAGCCTTTTGAGGATAATAACACTGTTGGACTGTGGGTCGTACAATGCCAGATAGAACCATTCTATCGACGACTTTTGTATAAAAAAGCAAAGTGTTTAAGCTACAGGTTTACAGGACATATAAAATGGCACTGAATGGTAAAAAAATGGAAGAAACAAGAAAAAAAGATAGTTTGTCAACAGGATAAGTTGTGACTATAACATACAGAATATTCGGGAATGTAAGAATTGAAAACACAAGTGTCAGAATGCAACTAGACACCGGAAGTGATATCACAATCATAATCGAGAAAATATGGGAACAAATGGGTAAACCAAAATCATATATTTCAAACAAAATAGCGTACGGTGTTATGGTAAGAAAATTATATTTCATTGGCGAACGTGTTTGAAATATAATGCAGATAGGTCGAACCAGAGAAGTGATTGCTTGAGTGTTGAAAAAAATCATGAATCTATGGAGAAATAAAATTTATGGGATTCACCCATAAACATTTTCTGCAATAGCGTAAACAGACCAATGAAACAATCGAACGAGGTCAATGAACTGAATCCAAAAAAGAGATCTGGAACATTGTGTGTGGACTACCTGTAACTTGGAAGCAATCAAAAGAAACACGAGACATGACAAATTTATTAATGATACAAAAAGAAAATTGTGGTCGATAAAAGGAAATAAAGAAAAGTCTAATGCAAAGAAACGCCAATATCTGAACGTGTACTCTATATGTGATGGTCTATTTATGTACGCTCAGAGGGTGGTCATATCACAGACATTACGAAGAGAATGCTAAAAGAGTTTCATATGGGCCACCCAAGTATCTCTGCACACTGTAAACTGGGCAAGTATGGACAAGGAAGTTGAAAACCTGGTAAAAAAACTGCAAAGGTTGTGCGCTGGCAGCGAAACTACCTACTAAAAATGTGAACCTTGGCCGGAAATGAAAATACCATTGACCCATTGCAAATCGATTTTTGCAGGCTCTGTAGATGGATATTATTACTTAATAGTAGTGGACAGCTACAAAAAAAGGGGCTGAGGTTGCGAGATGTAAACCACCAACCTCGTATACGGCAATAAACTTCTTACACGAGGAGTTCACAAGATTTGGTGTACCAGATATAATTGTCTTTGATAACGGAACACGGTTTATATCCTGTGGGTTTAAAAGATTCTGCGAGATGTTCACGTAGGAACATAAAACAATAATACCGTATCATCCTAGATTGAATAGAAGGGCCGGACGGACACTTTTAAGTGGGCTTTAAAGAAAGCTTATACGAAAAGAACCCATGGACGAGGTCGCGATCCAACAATTCTTAAGGGGATACAGGGTAACTCCGATCCCAAATGTGTCAGAAGGAAGCTCACCAGAAGAATTAGTGTTTGCCAGGAAGGTGCAGTCAG
>NC_142946.1:19562841-19592841 GCF_046866305.1 Octopus bimaculoides | reverse complement strand
TCTTGGTAAGAGAAACTAATGGTAACAAGGGTACATCTAGAACGAATGAAATACGGATGGAAAACTATAGTGAGAGTAGAGAATGCCCTGCGCCAGTGATTCAGGGCTGTTCAACACACAGTTGTAAAAGGGGGATTTTATCATCCTAGACATGCACTAAAGGGGCCAGCTTAACTTCAGCGTGAATCTACCTAAACGTGTTAAGAATAAATATGCAAATACTCATTTTGTAAGCTTTTATACTCATTAGCGTAATCTTGTTTTATGTGACAAAGTTTCTCATATTTATTGTTGCAAAATATGTTTCGAATATAAATTCGCATTTTGTCCTTTTATTACAGTTATACTAACAGATTTCATAGATTGTTAATTTTGTGGAAGATCTTCATCCAATCTGTTAGAACTTACAAAACGAAAACTATTCGTGACACTAATCTCTAATATCGAAAAGGTTTGATGTCACGAAGTGACATCTTAGGACATCATGAGAGCGATAACATGAAGTGATGCTAAAGGTGTTCGTATTAAGGCTCTAAGAAAGCTATAAGATATCACACTATCATTTAACACATAATGCACAATTGCTTTAGACGGAGAGAGCTCTAAACCAATGAATGTGAAATCGTAGCCTACGCCGTTCCATCACGAGATACGGTTACCCTAGATATTTAAAATTTTGTTCCTATAAGATAGATGTTATTGGAAACATAGAATGACCAGTAGAATACTGTACCTTATATGGTACATAAATTCCTAAAACCTGAGTCCTCAGAGCAAGAATTGTTACAGCAAAAAATGTGGGTGTTGATGTGAAGAAAAAGAAATATAATGAGAGTGACAAAAAAAGATCTATGGTAGAAAAGTTGGGGTTAGATATGCTCTCCAACGGTATTTCTGTGTTTGACCGGAAAGGGAGGGAGACTTAAAAGCGAACAAAAATAGAGGGAACTGAACAGGAAGTATGATATTGAAAGAAAGGGCTCCAAAACTGGTAATAGAGGAAGTGAAACAGCACCTTGATGTAAAGAAAGAAATGATGCAAGCTACAACCAAAGAATGAATGGATATCAGCAGAATAGGTTATTCAGAGTAGATCAGATTAGATGTTAACGGCCGATCAAGTAATACCACAGGGGCTTACATTGGGTAGGACAGTGCTGTGCTTGAAAAACATTGAAACATGCAATGTAGTAGATAATTACAGGCCGATATCCTGCTTGCAACTAATGTGGACATTATTGAGTGGAATTGCTGCAGAGTCCATGTATGGATATCTGGAAAAAAATGAAGGCATTGCATGTTAAATTTCTAAAGATAATTGCCGAAAATATTAATAGTGAGATATGATTGTGTTTGCAGAAATGAAGGCTGAGAAGGGAGACAAATAGTTTTAGTAGCTACTCAAAAGCTAGCGTTGAGGACAACATTCGACAAAATATGAAATAGACAAACATCAGCTGGATTCTCAATGTAGATTATGTTAAGTAAAGGAAGAAAGTGTTATAGACGTTCAGGAACAAGTGCTGAGAACAAATTTGATGAAGGCAAAGTTCGAAAAATCTGTCAGACAGCAAATATAGAATGACCAAGAAAGTGGACAAGAGTATCGATCAAATTTCAGTCCTGTATAATATTATAAAAAGAGCATAAGTGCAGATAAGACAGCGAGGGTAAAATAGTGTACTGGAATGTTAACCGAGTGTCTCGTTTGAAAATTGTAACAAACACGACAAAAAGCTTTGACAGAAAATTAGTACAACATGATGTGAGATATTCCGATAAAGAGTGGCCATATATATGAAAGAAGACAACATATGATCATAGAGTGTGACAGAAACAGTGCAAGATCATAAATTATGCAATTTACTATGTTTAAACTTTCGATACAAACGAGATTACGTAATTGTGAAATATTTGGATCTAGCCAGAGAGCAGTTATTCCTTTGTTAATAGGTGCACTTCGCACATTACCCATAAGACTATTTAATAGAGCTTGGAATTGAAACTGACATCGATTACCAGAAGGGTATCATTCTGTATTCTGCAAGAATTCTAAAAAATTATTCATGTAATTTGAGGAAACCTGACACCACACCTCATGATAAACTAATTGCATCAACTAGTTTAATAATAATTGCAATATTTATAATAATAATTATGGTTTTCAATTTTGGTACAAAGCCAGCAATCTCGGAGTAGTGGTTAAGTCCATTACAACGACCCCAGTGCTCAACTGCTACTTATTTTATCGACCCCGAAAATATGTAAGACAAAGTTTTACATATTGTACTTTTTTTTAACTTCATTGCATATTATCGTGTTTATTGGAATTTACATGATTTCATTGTATATCTATTTATTTATTTTTGGTTTTGCTCTGATTTATTCTCCCCGTTGAAGACCTGTGGAATTTTCTATGCCATCTTCCTATTGCGTTAGTACCAATGATAACTAATCATGTATTTTAGGACTTTTGTAGTCATTGTAGTACTGTGAGCTTATATGTTATATATTATTATTTTTCTCCTTGAGAGTTGGTTCTAAATATTACAGCAAAATATTTTGTGCATATATTTCACATTTAAAATATCTAGATATACCAAATGTGTTTTCCCATACCACAGCGTCGAAAATATATTTGTAATCACCGATAGCATCCAGAACATTGTAGATTTACCAAAACCTGACAACTAAAGAAGTTGTTGAGCGTCAAATTTCGATGACAGATGTTAATACTATTCAGCCAAGAAGGTAAGCGAACAAGAATAACTTAAGGCTTTTGGCTAGAATCATGTGATTTAGTTCCATACATAAAGAACAATGACCAAATTCCCTCCATTCCCTTGGCTTACGTTTTTCTTCTCAACTTTTTTCTTGTCTCCATTTAATCGGCAGTTGATATATTAGACTTGGAAGTCGACAGCATTCCAACGCTTGTTCACTATATCATCAGGTAATCAATCAACCTATTGACTAACAGGAAGTACAAACGCACCCAATATATATATCAGAAATAGCTATTATTCAATAATGCACAAATACATGAATAAAGTCGTTTATTAATGCCATTTTGTTAGTATAAAGCTCTGTGAAAATGCATAATATTTACTTAGTAATGCTACCATAGTTTTTCAAAGTCCACTGGTGATCGACTTCGACCTCAGATCCCGCCTTTGGTGTACCTATAACAATGACAATGCCAACCTCTTTTGCATACCTGGTTTACTTTTTTATGCGCATGCAAGCATGTATGTATGTATATATGTATGTATGTGTGCATACACGGTTATTCTTTCATCTTTGGAGATACATGTCGTCTCTCTCAGCTTTCTTGTCGATGTCTTTTCTGCCTTTCCATCTATGACTCCTAAGATAATCATTCACTCCCGCTTCATATATGTCTGGTTTGATGCATAGGTGACAGACGAAAGTTGTAACTTTCACTATACTACGGATTCATCGCAGTAACTTCGTGAAGTATGATCTTTGAGGACCGCGATATGTCTTTCCAGATCCAGAGTTCCGTGTTAAAATGTTTCACATGCTACACACGTGAAATCACCTACCCTAGAAGAAAAGATATTGCATCGTATTGATCTTTCGTGGGAATTCCATTCATTAGTCTACCCAACCATAGACAGTTGTGCGCGGTCATACATTTCACACTGGGAGCCATTAACTTTCTCCTGAAATTTCACAGCATAGCCAACACATAATCTTTGTTACAAATATTACGGTTAGATTTGTTACAACCATTACGTTTTGAGAATACATTCCTGTACTCTGCATGTACATAAATTCAATGAAGCTGCCTATGTTATGAGAAATGGGCTGCCTAGGCATCATGCACGCTACATTCATTACTTTTTTGTGGTTGTCCTCAGTTTACTGGCACAGTTCTGTGATTGTATGATGTACGGTACACACCTCAGCAGGTAATTTCGAAACATGATCAGCTGATCTTTCTTGATATAATATATAATGAGCACCTTTATACGACGTGTCGAATACCATATATAGCTCCTCGCTGCGAAGTTTATCATATATTTGAACATTCTAGAGGAGATATTATTTCAAGTTACAATAAAGTTAATGTTCATGTTCGTGGCTTTATGACGATTTATTGCTCACATATCTGCGTCACCTGCTGCATTATCATTTGTCTCCAAGTGCACTCATTACAAAGAATTTTAAGATGTCACGGTGAACAAATATATACACAATTATATTCACACACACACACATATATGTATATAGATATATATATATATATACGTTTATATGCATATAGACACACACTATATATATATATATATATATATATATATATATATATATATATAGTCACGCACGCTAACACACATATACATATATCAAGATGTGTGTATCCACATATAGGTTATGCGTATGCACATATGTGCCTATGCGATAGAGTGTGTAAATTCTATATACACTCTCATGCTAACTTTTTTTTATATTCATACACGCTCACACAATTTTTTCCTAACTATCAAAAAAATAAATATACATTAGCGTATGAATATACATATGTACGAAAACACACGCACATATACAGACGCGCGCTCACACACACACACCCACACGCACACACACACGAACACACACGAACACACACAACACTCACAAATAAACATACATATATATATATATAATATATATATATATATATATATATATATATATATATATATACATATATATATATATATATATATATATATATATATATATATATATATATATATATATATATATATATATATATATATATATATATATATATATATATATATATATACATAAAAAAGATGATGATGCTGATGGTCGTGATTATTCACGGTATTACATGATAAACATCGATATAAAATAAAATCAATAAAAACAAATAAAGAGTAAAAGTAAACCCAACGTTATGTTTATTGCTGTCATGTACCTGTTAGCCTACCCCAAAACTTGCACAACATGGAAACTTCTAACGTGACATTTTCAAGCGTAAATCTATTTTTCACCCAATCTTTTCACCAGCTGTTCAAAAATACATAAAGAAATCTATGAATAAAATCTTGTTAAATGTTATGTGCATATTTTTTGTTTTACAATTCTTTTGTGTTTATTTTTATAAATATTTTGTTGTCTTGGGAACGTCTATGATGCTGTAGTTTTCTTTACGCGCTACTGTGAATTTTTTTGATGCTATTAACTTTTATGAATTGCATGTAACTGAGACGGCTCTGAGTAGTTGAACTGTAGTATAGCAATAAAGTGTATTATGGAATACCCATTGCGTCCCTAAATATTAGTGATTCAGTACACGGTGAGTAAAATATCATCTAGAGCGTATCGTAAAGAAAGTATAAATCAGTTTAACCGACATAATAATATTGAACTCCTAGCGTTAGCAATTATTTCTGCTAAAGGCGAAAGGTCTATGACTTTAGGTACGGAGTATGTCAATTAAATCGATCCAAGTACTTGACCGGTATTGATTTTATCGATGTCGAGGACATGAAACGCAAATTCGACCTTGTTGACATTTGAACCCAGAACATAAAAACAGAAGAAATACCGTTAAACATTTCGGACGCCATACTAGGAATGGTACAAGGTCGCTACTAATCTTAGCGTTTATTGGCTCCACTCTTTAAAGACCATACCGTTTAAGGTTTTCAATGATTTTTAGCCTGTTATATCTGTAATGTTACTTAAATTATGATGTTATACAAGCTTTTATGTTTATTCTTTTTTTAAAATGATTTAATTCGAAATATCGATTCATACCGGCTGGTGTATACAAATACACACACAAATGCATATACGCACGCGCACAGACACATACACCCAGGCTTACACAAACGACTAAACATTGATGTACACACATGTATGTGTATGTAAGTATACGTATGTGCCTAGGGATGTATATGTATGTAGGTGTATGTATGTATATGTATGTGTATATGTATGTATGTGTATGTTTTGAAGGGTGCAGTTCGATTTTAACAGTTATTTTTGAAAGCTATAATGGAAGTAACAAAGGAGCATATTCGTTATATTTTGCTTTATGAGTTCAATAAAGGCAACATCTCAACGGAAAGTGCGATGAATATTAATGGAGTATATGTGGATCGGACATAGTGAAATGTGTGTTCCGGTATTGCCATGAAGAATGATTGAAACTCTTCTTTTGACCAGTCTGGGACGGAGGTGTAGCAGTTTCCGTTCATTTTTGCAATTTCATGGCAAAATGTTTCTGCAGCGATGGCTTTTCTAGTTTGTAAAATTTATAGGGCATTTCACCACCAACCAGTCACAATATCCTTCATTTTAAAGAGCGGGGCTTCATTGTGGTTCACTCACTGCGAACCTTGTTTTTTTTTTTTAATTATTGTTCAGAATCCACTTTTCATCGCAAGATGCATCACGGTCGAAAAATGGATCTGTCTGTTTACGGAAAAGCTACGATTAAATTTCATATTTGTGCATTCTCTGATTTTCTGATCGCATGCAAATGTTTGCTGGCAGTTTTTTTTTTTTGCCTAATTTGAAGCTCTTTTGCTAGTTCTCGAGTTGTTTTACGTGGATCTTTCACAATGATGGTATTTAATTGACAGTCATCGATGACTGATGGGCGTCCACTACGCTCACGATCTTCAAGGTTCAGGTTTCCACTGTGAAATCGTTTAATCTATTTTCGAGCTGACCATATCACCATATCGCGAGCAGTCTCAACTGCTTTATGTCCCTTTTTGAAGTTGAATAGCAAAATTGCTCGAGTATCGAGCTATGACCCTTCCATATCAGATCATTGTAACAATGGTGAAAAAACATCGAGGTTAATTTATTGATGTATTTGGGCAAGTCTATGCCTGTATTATCAGACAATTGCCAAAACCGAATATAAAAAAAAAATCAAAATTCTGCAAAAATCCGGTACAAATTATTCATGGTTCAAAACGTTGCTTACTTTTTACTCAACCTGATATATATAATTTACGGTAAACTCCAATGTTTCATAGATATGGAAGTTGTCAGTGAGGTACTGTTTTGTTATTGTAACCTTTGTCAAAGCACCAGCACATATGCAACATTCTCATCGGTTCTGTCAGCAGTTTTTATTCATTAGAGTTAGGAAATATCAACAAACCATTGATATAAGTTTGTATGTATATATACGTACGTTTATTCATGTATGCAATACGCGTGCATGTATCCATGTACGTACACGTGTATGCAAGCATGTACGTATGTATGTGTGTGAATGGATGTATATATATATATATATATATATATATATATATATATATATATATATATATATATATATATCAAATAATAAGCAACACGGATTTCAAAAGTGATTGCAGTACGCACGTTTCATGCTACTTCAATTTATTTAAGTAATGTGAGCATTACCTTAAATGCAATATGAAGAGCAATCTTCAGCTGCACGAAAAAATGTAGAAAAAAAGACATATTACAAATGTGGCAACATATTTGTAATATGTCTTTTTTTCTACATTTTTTCTACATTTTTTCGTGCAGCTGAAGATTGCTCTTCATATTGCATTTAAGGTAATGCTCACATTACTTAAATAAATTGAAGTAGCATGAAACGTGCGTACTGCAATCACTTTTGAAATCCGTGTTGCTTATTGTTTGATTTTAATCACCCATCCTTTTGGGATGCGATATTCGGGTGCCTTCGCATAAGTACCATATTCAAGCCTTGAATCTATATCTAAACCGTATATATATATATATATATATATATATATATATATATATATATATATATAATCCACCGAATACCAACAGGACTCACAAAGAGAGAAGTCCGTATATTCCTTCTGCTCCCAGCAAAAGGCTGTATGCAGAGGCTGTACGAACAGCAGCAGCTGACCAACAAGCTTTTTTAAGCATGGCCCAGAAAATGGTACAACAGTTAACGTGGATGCAGAGCGTACAGAGTCAACGCCACACGAACCACTGTCCAAGACACCACAGATGATGGATCAGGGATGGCCACCGCTAACACCAGGAACCCCTGCACAGATATGACACCCATATTCCTACTGAATATCCGGGGCCTATTACGAACAGGCGGCAAAGACAAGTTCCTATACCTGAAAGACCTAGCAACATGCAATCAAGCAATATGCATGGTGCTTACTGAAACGCATCTAACACCTAATATAGCAGATGCGGAGATAAACATACCAGAGTATGCCGTACTCCGAACAGACAGGAGGGATAGAAGTCATGGGGGAGTTGCAATGTACATCCGAGAAGATGTCACACCCCTACTACTCCTATCACACTCAGACTCTCTATCTGTGATACCTTAATAGTACACATAAAACAGATTGACGTAGTTGTATGCTCAACATACCGTCCACCAATACCGCAAAGCAGGAGGGTAAATTTGAGGACAGCCTCAGACGCATAGAAGAGGTCTTGACAAATCTGGACCAACACATCAATATACTTTTCCTAGGCGACTTTAACATCCCAAATGTTAAATGGCCTGAAGGTCACATCCTCTCTGGGATGTCACTGCATGAACAAAGCCAGGCAAAGTCTTTGTTAGAACTATCCCACATGCTGTTCATGGAACAAGTGATACTCCAACCAACCAGAGGAAGCAATATTTTAGATCTCTGCTTCACAAACAATGTGAGCCTAATCCATAATGTGAAAATAACGCCCACATCTCTCTCAGATCATAACATTATAGAATTAACTATGTATGGTCCTAGGCAACCCACTGACACCCACCCCACCAGGAGGACTCAAGCAATATCCAACCTGAATTTCCACAGGGCGGACTGGAAGTCAATTCGCAGAGAGATTCGAAATCAAAACTGGCATGCCAGCCTTTCTATACAAGACAATGACCTCAAACTAAGTCATTTTATGTCAACTATACAAGACATATGCACCAAAAACGTGCCATATAGAAAGACCAGCAAACATGCCAATAGAAATCCTAGAGACAGGAAAATCCTTATGAGACACAGAACAAAGGTCTCAAACCAGTTAAATAGAGAACTGGGGGATAGGAAAAGGGCTAAATTAAAACTAACACTGTTAGAAATAGAAAACAAGATTAAACTCTCCCATGAAAAGGAGAGAGCAGAAAAGGAGAAGAGAGCAGTAGAAAGCATAAAAACAAACCCCAAGGCTTTCTATAGATTTGCAAAAGAGACTGCTACGGTACGGTATAAGATAGGAGCCCTATTCCTGCCTAATGGCTCACTGACTACGGATCCCACATGGATAAGTGAAGTGCTCAGTGCACAATTCAAGAGTGTCTTCACTTCTCCTCTGAGTCACATGCAGATAAAGAACCCAGCTGATTTCTTTGACAATAGCACTCAGCAGAAAAAGACTGCATCCATTGCCTACATTGACATTGAAGAGGAAGATGTAATAGCTGCCATAAATGAAATGAGCTTAAATTCGGCAACTGGCCCCGATGGTTTCCCGGCTGTCCTCTTAAAGTCGTGTAAACAAGAATTAGCAGGACCACTCCGGATACTCTTCCAGAGTTTCCTTGCAAATGGTAAACTTCCCAAAAAGCTGCAGGAAGGCACCATATGTCCTATCCATAAAGGTGGAAGCAGAGCAGAGGCTGGGAACTACAGGCCCATCTCTCTGACTTCACATATTAGCAAAGTCATGGAACAAATTGTCAGGAAGAGATTGATTGCGTTCCTAGAAGAAAATGACTTGCTGAATGAGACCCAGTATGGTTTCCGTCCAGGTAGAAGCTGCCTCACGCAGCTCCTGCAGCATTATGACTGGGTCCTGAAGCAGCTACTTGACCATTCAAATGTTGATGTGATATATCTCGACTTTGCAAAAGCCTTTGACAAAGTTGATAATGGCTTGATATGTCACAAGCTGCATGACTTCCTGAATGATAGAAGTCAGACAGTTGCAGCCAATGGAGAACTATCTAGGGAAACACAAATATTGAGCGGTGTTCCGCAAGGAACTGTCCTGGGGCCACTATTGTTCATAGTGGCCCTTCTGGACATGTCCACGGTCACTTGGAGAGCCACTGTCACTAGCTACGCTGATGACACAAAACTATCTCAGGCAATAAATAATCCTGATGATATTGTAAGCCTACAGAATGACCTAAATGCAATATGTGAGTGGGCAGAGCAAAACAATATGCAGTTCAATGCGGAAAAATTTCAAGTACTGCGCTACAAGGCCACAAGTGCATCCCAACTGGCATACCCAGGACCTGGAGGTACTGCAATCCCAGAACCACAAGCCGTGAGAGACCTGGGCATCAACATGTGTAGTGGTGCATCATTTCACATGCACATTGTCAAGTTGACAGCAAAGTGCAGACAGTTGGCGGGGTGGATACTGAGGACATTCCGAACAAGGGATCAAAAAGTCATGCTGACTCTATGGTAGACATTTGTCCTGAGCCGCCTAGACTATTGCTCTCAGTTGTGGTCACCACACAGTGTCAAACAGACAGCAGAACTCGAGGCAATTCAGAGGCACTATACAAAAAAGATCGCCACAGTCCAGCAGATGAACTACATGGAGCGACTGCAGGCGTTAGGTCTCTACTCTCTGGAACGCAGGCGGGAGAGATATGTAATAATTTACATATGGAAAATACTGGAAGGACTGGTGCCAAACTTTGGCATCAAGTACTACAGGAATGCCCGCACGGGTCGCCACTGCATGGTGCCAAAGGTGCCGTCCACTGCATCTCACATAAGAACAAGATACTACAGCAGCCTCGGTTTCAGAGGACCTCAGCTCTTCAATGCCCTGCCAAAACATTTGAGAGACCTGCAAGACACGGATTTGGGGGTCTTCAAGACAAAACTCGACGCTTTCCTCTCTACGATACCAGACGAACCAATGGCTCGAAATGAGACACAGTTTAGGGCAGCGATGTCAAATTCTCTTATACACCAGATGCCATCAAAACTCTTGATTGGACTATATCAGGTGCAGGAGAAGAGCCATGCAAGGAACGTGAAGAGAGCAAAGCATAAAGACAGAAAATCACGGTGGTGCTCCAGCATGACCACAACCACTTGGCTGAAACCCATAATTAAATAAATAAATAAATAAATAATATATATATATATATATATATATATATATATATATACGTACGTACACACAAATACATGAACTAAAACTTTCCCTTGTAATTTTGTTGTATTTTGTATTACATTCTATCTTTGGTCATTGATTGGCTCCCATTTTCTATTTACCCATATCTGTCTGTCTATCTATCTATCTATCTATCTATCTGTCTATCTATCTATCTATCTATCTATCTATCTATCTATCTATCTATCTATCTGTCTATCCATCTATCTATCTATCCGTCTATCTGTCTATCTATCTATCTATCTATCTATCTATCTATCTATCTATCTATCTATCTATCTATCTATCTAAAGTTGTTTTAGATACATAGCTCTCTAAAACTGTACATATACAATCGTACACGCTTACATACGTACGTACATAGATACATACGTATATATATATATATGTATGTGTGTGTGTGTGTGTGTGTGTGTGTGTGTGTGTGTGTGTGTGTGTGTGTGTGTTTATAATACAGCAAGCTTAGAGTAACACATCTCCAATTTCACTGAATAACTAGTAGATCCAGTCGCATATACAGCATATTACACTTGACTTAGGCACTCTACCTTTGAATCAAACGGATCATGTGATTGTGAAACCAATTTCTTACCCACACGTCTATGACAAAAAAAAATATATTACCGGAAATTGCAAAGTCGGGGCTCTATGGATCCGATTCCTTTTATAAGAACATTAATTAAGAAGCAGGAGGATTTTCTGAAGTGCGGAAACGTCTGACATCTACATATACATTCATTCCGCTGAGCTGAATGTGTTTCCTGCACTTCAATAATCTGTAGGTTCTTGTGGATATAAACAAATTCTGTAGCATTAAGCATTTGATAAGTCTGTGCATGTTACATCAACCTAACGCAAGAACGTGTAATATGCAAAAATTATCTAAGGAATATATTAGTTGATAAAAAAGTGTGGGGTCTGGTGTAATAAACCGAAACATTGAGCGCATATCAATTCGGCAATGAAATCTACCTTGAATTTGTCGGCTTATGAAGCCACATACTTTATCTTGCGTAGTTTCAATTGAACCACATTTGGCATAGAGAGCAGTTGACTTGTCTCATTCTCTTGGATTTCTTCGACGTCTTGAAATATTGTTCGTTTCACGTGGGATTTGATTTTGGAAAGATTCTTGCCCGTAATAACACTCAAACTGTGTTACCGCGCCATCACTTGCTCACGCAAACACAAACACATACACTCAATCGCGCGCGCACACATATTTTCTCTGCCATGATGAATGACATAAACTCTGAGATGTGGTGGTACCCCCACACTCTAGAAGATTTAATTCCACGCACAGTATAAACAAAGGATATGAGCGACAACATTGTAAATGAGTGTGCATGCTCGACAGAATTCAAAAGCAATCTGTGTCTAGCGGTTTCACTCTGCGTATATTAGCTCCGTTTCTACAACAGTCTCGATACTTTTAGTCAGATCACGTATACACACACACGCAAACACACACACACACACACACACATACACACACACACACACACAGATACACATACATATTACAGAAACTTAGAGAGAGCGAAAGTGAAGGCGAGAGTCGTTACATAAACAAAGTAAGGACAATTACGTCCTGTAACCGTGCATCATCATAAATTTGAATCGTGCTGTATCGACCCAGCCATACAACAATAATCTTGCCTCAGGCAGGACATGAACTCAAACTCCTATCATAGATTACGCTTGCCGGGAGCGTGCCAATACAGTGCAGCAATAACCGCTGTAGAAATGGAAGAACGTCTTTATCTTTACGTTTGAGAAAATAACGATTTTTATCTGAAGCTTTGACTTTGGTTTTTATTGATTGATATGTTGGAATTTATCTTTATTCAGCGGTGAAATCGCTTTTCCCTTTGAACTTTTTTCACAAATACGATTTACTAAGATAGCATAATATCATGAAGTGTAAAGATTAGAAAACTGTATTAGTAATTTCAAACGTACGATATATGATTTCCTCTTCAATAAGCGAAAGGCCAGTTTTCCGAATACAGATTTATAATCAATTGAATAAGTTAATATATTTGTTAGAAACTCTGCCTTCTTTTTGATTAATAAATTCAAATAATTTTGTCAATTATATATGAATGTTTCAGTTACAAATGGGCGATTGAAAATGCTAGTATACGTACACTATATATAAGCCATATATTTTGGTTTCTCTTGAAGTAATGATTAAATGATATGAGGAGATATGATAATCTATCTGTGATACGGCTACTGATCTTGCCTATTTATTTAAATATATATATACTCTCTCAATAGTGTCATATTCTCTATTCCAGCATTATGGTATTTAACTCTGCTTTTAATTCATATTTGATGTTGTTAAGATGTATATGAATTCGTACCATCACCTTGAACAGATCCACATATACAGTCACAAACATCATATTAATGCAAATGACAATTCATTCTTAATTATTTTTTATTACATAAAATGCAAAGTATATATTTTATATAACTTTACTCATCTATGTAAACAACCGTGTGTGGTTGAAACTGTTGCTCTTTATCAAGACATCTTGATTTCAATTTGTGCCAATTATCTCTGTTAAACGAGAATATCTATTTTATTGCATGAGTTAGTAACCACAAAGGCAAACAGTTGTGCATCAAAATACCTTAAGATTGCAACATATCCTTTTAAAATCATGTATACACATATTGGATAAAATAGTCTCAAAGAATCGGGATGGTCACATATGGAATACGTTTCTGGCTAACTAGCATTGTCTTTGAATGGATCAGCACAGTGTATGCACATAGGTATGTATAAATTCAAACAAAAATATACTCTGCGATTAAGGAAACGAGCTATTTAATACGCTACATGACTACATGATCACACTATCGTTACTTCGAAATGATGCGAAAGGCATTACCTTATGGAATTACAATATAAATTTTGACATGGCATTACGCACTTCTTTCAACAGATTGCAGACGAATATGTGTATTTTAAGCAATCAGATAGCATAATGTACGTAAGCAAAATATTTTAATTCAGGTCTTCTTCTGATAAATATAACATCGGTTCAATCAACTTGAACATCATAAACTATTTTGTTGATGGATCATAAACGATCTAGATACTATTTGAAATCAATGCATTAGGATCAACAATAGATTACATAAGCATATTTAGCCATGTTCTCATTCCTTTGTAATACAATTACAAAGACTGGCTTAAGAAATTAAAATAATCTAGCCTTTTACATTAGCTTTCCATCCAATTAGAACTAATTTGATTATGGAATGCTTACACATTGCAAATGGCTGTTTATATTTACATGTAAACTAAAGTTAATGCATTTTTATTGTATTGCTTTCCTAACTTTTTTTTTTTTATTTAAAGAGAATACATTTTCATCAATGAATTTTCATTGAAATAAAACCAGGAATGTTCTCATGTCAAAATACTCTACTACACATTGCACAGCTTAACTTTTGTCATTGTTATAATTTTACAAAAGCTGTATACACTATCGTTACAGTAGATTACATAACATTCTCGAAGGTTCTTTATACATTTCTAAAATCCATTTTCAACCTTACCACCTAAAATGAAAGCATTTTATGCACACCGTTGCACAACCATCTAATCCTCTTTCATCCTGGCTATATTCCCCTAACGTAACGGTTCTGCAACTCAGTTATCAATACTATTCATGATACTTTCGTTAGACAAATTTCTACATCATATATAGAGCGGTAAAACGTAAAATTGCATTAACATATTGAATTTCAATTTGGTAATTTGCTAGTTTATGCTGCACCACGCTTCATTTGCTTTTCTTTTACTATATTTAGGAACAAGGTATGGTTGTATAATATAAGCCTATATGAGGTTTTATGAGTAAATATACCTAACAGTGTGTGTATAATTACTTTCTCGTAGGTCTCAGTCATCACACCTATATGTGTGCCAATGTACCTCTCTATTCGTGTGAGAATAGCACCTTCATAGATATCTACTACCTCTTCAAAATAGTTTGGGTGTTTATTGTAGGAGAAAGGGGTGTTTCTTTTTTATATCATTACATACGTATTACCTATTACACGCATATTTAAACACATGTACATGTGTATGTGTTTGTGTATTCATATCTATCTATCTATCTATCTATCTATCTATCTATCTATCTATCTATCTATCTATCTTTCTATACAAACTCACACGCATACATACGCGCGCATGCATACATACGCATGTATACACACGCATGCATACACACGCATGCATACACGCGCATATATACACACCCATACATACACACACGTACATACATACGCACGCATACATACACACGCACGCATACATACACACACACGCATACATACGCATACATACAAAGGCTTGCATACAAACACACGCATACATATATACACGCGCATACATACACATGCATACGTACATATACACACGTTCACACACATACACACATCCAATCACTTATATTTACACAAATTAAATTTTAAATTAAATGATTTAAGTTCAGAAAGGTGATGTTAAATGGAGTATCCAAACATTCTTTCAGGGTAAGTCCCAGGTACTGTTACTGCAGGGCACATTTATCCCTTATGGCTCATTTTGCGTCATCAATGATCCTGTGCGTTTGTCGTTGGTTGTACGTTCGGAGTTTCGCCGTGCGCGTAGGGTCTATTTTAAATGATTAGTACAGAAGACGGAGTGTTATCTAGAAGTTTTATTAGCACAATTATCGGCTTCATTCTACCCTCGTCCCTAGTAAGCGTGGGGCGATGTAATGGGGATGTAATGGCGATATCATTGCATCGTCCAAGCCCACTAGGGAGCAGTGTAGATGAAGCCAAAACGATTGTTGCGCTAATAAAGCTTCTAGCTACACTCCGCTTTCTGTGTCAATCATTTAGTTTACACACACACACAGACACACACACACACATACACACACACACACACACACACGCACACACACACACACATAGGCACGCACACACACACACACACACATCTAATTAGAAGATAAGTTTAACATCGTGAAGGGATGGTTACAGCCAAGGAAGTACTGGCTCAATACCTAGTCGTTTTAGGGAATGGAATTCCTTTACAAAAATAGGTATATATATTAATCATATAGCTTATATCATTTCTGCTCAAATGAATTGATGATAGGTTCACATATAACATGCCAAGGTACACCTAATTGTTTTTTCTCTGATGAAATTATGCTCAGGTCACATAAATGAAGATCTGATGTACACATTTGTAATTAAATTATTGAGTATTATTTGAAACGGCTGTAAGGAGCAAAAATGACTTCTTAATAATAAATAATTATTTGCTTCCTTGTCTCCATTTTCTTTTCCTCTTTGCTAAGCACTTTATATTTCTCTTCACTATACCTCTTCAAGAAACTTTTTAACCATGTCATTTCCCCCTTCGTATCTTTTACATTTCTATCTTTCTATTCACCTTTCACATCCAGTCACCACATGAATGACAGCATATTGCATCGGCTGACTATCTACACTCTCACTGACTCTCACACACCCTCTTCATTTCTGTTACATTCCCTCTTCCTCGCTTGCACAACCCCTCTCCATCTCTCACTCCACATCCACCTCCTCTCTAAAAAAAACTAAAGCGTAAAGTGTGAACGAACAGGTAGGAGAATAGCAGCAATTTAGTTTTCAAAATCTTGTTCACCATCAATGCACCATCTCCACCACAACTAACATCATCATCATCATCATTAATATAGTTTTGCCTTCGATATATCTCTACTCTGAAAATACAATGGTTATATGCCCGCCTCTCTCGCTTACTCTCCTCTCTTTCTTTCTCTCTCTTCTCTTTCTCTCTCTGTCCTCTCTTTCTCTCTCTCTCTCCTCTCTTTCTCTCTCTCTCTGACTCTTTCCGTTTCTATCTCTCTCTCAATATAACTGCTTTTCCTGTCTATCTCTCTCTGGCTGACTTTGTTTAAACTCACCTGCCAGAACAACACCCTCAGCTAAATATTGTTTACTAAACACATCTCTTTGTCTTTATCTTTCCCTCCCAATCCTACAGCACGCATTTAACACTGCTCTCTCCCTCTTTTCTCTAGCCGTTTTCTCTCGCTCTTCAGCTCTCTCTCCAACTAACTACATGACGTATTTGCCTTTATAGAATATTAAGATTGTCTTTCTCTACTTTTCAACTGCCACTCTCCTTCTTTGTTACTCAAGTTCTCTCCACCGCTCACTCACTTCATCTCTGCCTTTCTAACCAACTAATTTATAACGAATGGAAGAACAAGCAAATTATCATACATATAATAATACTAAACAGATTGTATTAAGAGAACAATCACACCCATTCGATTTTCCCTTGGTTTGACACAGTATTAATTTATACCTGTAACCAAGATGTTATTCAGAATGCCATATTTAAACTTCCTGCCCTTTCATATAATTACTTTCAGGCCTTTACATCTTATAGCCATAGTGACTTCACTGCAAAAAAAAAAAGAACAAAAACAAAAATAAAACGAAAAATAAACAACAGCAAATACCTAAACAACACTTCATGACGAGACAAATTTGACATAGCTTTACATATCCTTAAGTCTCTCATTAGTTTCGATAATTAGGAAGTTGCAACAGTGTTTAAGTGAATGTTAACAAATCTTTCTTAAGTATCCAAGGCATCCATGGCAGACCGTTTTACTGTGAACTATACAGTTTTCTTCTTGTCACCTAATGCATAACAAACGCATAATGTCGAATATAAGACAAAGAATAAATTCGAATGTTTCGAGTTTTGAACGCTGAAAAAAAAAAACACAAAAAGAACTTCAAGAATTAGATCATATACTTCATGATGGCAGTGACCAGTTAATTTAGCTTTGTATATTTCAAGAACTATAAATAACAAAAAATTAATCAATTCAAATACAAGTATTCTAACGCATATAACATTTCACTGACAAAAAATGCAGACATCTAAAACATTACAGATCAAAGCATTCTAGCATTGAACCATCGCTCGGCTCTCCCCACTAAAAATAGTACTCAGAATACACGAGATATTCAAACGGAAATGACAACGAAAATCTTTAAAATCCTGCAAAAACTACACCATGTGATACGCTGAAAGCCACACCAGTAGTCAAAAAGGCCTACACGATCTAAATGCGGAGTCATTTTAAAGAACTTCAAGTGCATTTTAACATTTTTGCTTCGAAAAAAAAAATAAAGCGAAAAAGACATACTATTTTAACATCGTTTGGTGCAGAAAACAAAATAGACACGCCGCAGGTGAAATGGCATCGATTTTAATTCAGAATGCAATGAACTTAACTTTTAAGCTCTTTTAAATTTTAAGAACAAGTTACCTCGACTGTCAATATTTTAACTAATGCTTCGCTACCGTTTGATCATGTTAATCACATTTTTTCTGTATAATTTATTTCAAATTAATCAAGAAAATATTCTTCACTAAAATATTATTTCTGTTAGTATGTCTTGTATTTTATATAACGTTACACTAAGCTAAATTCGGTTTTCTGTGCTGGAATGTCAGAAGCTGAAAATTACTTGATAATATGTTCAGTCATGCTATTTCGAAGAGAAATCTGTAATATAACATTCCATCACTATTTCTCTTCCTGGCGAATCAAGATAGAAATGTTATATATGAAATGTTGTTATGGTGGTGGAAAATTCCAAGAAGAACGGTTTTGTGAAAAGAGTGAGAAAATGTCAGGTGGATCGAATTGAAGCATCATGATTTTGTACGTGAGAATAGATTGATGTATATCTTGTACAATAGAGGAGGAGGTATATGTAATGTAACAAGCTAGATGATAGAGGAGTGAAACACAAATTCGACTCTAAATATATGAACAATATTACACATGTGGATTTACAGTTAAGACGAATATTACAGGCCGGAAGAGAAAATGTGCTTATAATATAGCAGTAGAAATAAAGCTATGATATGTTGGGATGGGATAATGGAAATTACCTAATACATCGCTACAGACACATATCCATATATACACAAACACATATTAAAACAAAATCCCTTAAGCACTGTCATTAAAGCATATTAATTATCGCAATTGAAACTCTAGCCTTAGTTTTAAAATTTGGCGCAAAACCAGCGACTACGGAGAAAGGGAACAAGGTGATTACATGGATACCAATGCTCAACTGAAGCTTATTTTATCAACCGCGGGACGATGAAAGTCAGAAATTAAAGAGAGACGAAATGCCGCTGAGCATTTTGCACGACGTGTTAACGATTCATTTAGTTCATTGCCTAATTAAGAACTTAAAATTAAGACCAATATTTATACCCACTTAGACAAGGATGCTATGTTAGAACAAAGTTTACTGCTTTAGGTAGCATGAAAGTTTCTCTCAGATTGTCTTGTGGTACACAATTATTAAAAGACAACATGAGAATATCTCTCATGATATCTACCGCGGTATAATTTCTTCTAACAGAACATCCACGCATAAGTGAGTATAGGTAGTAATGCTGCCTTTGTCGCTGATATACATATTTTTAACATTACGATGTATCTTACACATTGTGACTACCTACCCTATTGAAGCGTTGAAGGAACAGTTAAATTAGCAGTGTTGGGGAGTGGATCCATTTGATTCCGCGTTGTGATTGACACCGTATATCTCTGGTTATAACACAGAAAACGGAAAACATGTTGCAATTTCATCTGTCTGCATCCTGTATAGTATTCACAAGTTTCCAAAGATACTGACGCGCAGGCCGCCACAAAATATAAACGACACTAGTGAAACTTTTTATATCTTATGATATAATCTAGGAATGCACTAAAACAATTCTACAGAAACATTTGTCGTAAATTTTAAACCTTATTTGTGTCCTTAATTACACCTATGCCACAATTACAAACTACCTTGAGTCGGATATACGGTTTAAAATGGATTTGGCATTTACATATCTATATTAGCCTATCAACATCTGATAACTTCACCGTTCTACGTTACTTCACCTATCTATTTCCGGTGTCCTACAAGTTGTTGCGGCTAGATTCCATTCAATCTTATAAATAATCAATAAACACACACACACACACACACACGCACACATACACACGCACTCACAAACACACACAGACACACACACACGCACTCACTCTCTCTTTCTCATTCGCTCTCGCTCAGTATCTTTTTTTTTCTCTCTCTCTCTCTCTCTCTTTCGCTCAGTATATCTTTCTCTCACTCTCTATCGCTCTCGCTCAGTATCTCTTACTCTCTATCTCTCTCTCTTTCTCTCTCTCTCTCTCTCTCTCTCTCTCACACACACATATATACATGATGCATTTGTCGTGACAAAATCATAATTATGTCTTATAATCCTAATTTGTAAATCTGATGAACGGAATATATTAATAAATGATAGCAGCAATTACAAAACCGTAATACTATCAGAAATGCATTATACATGAATAAGTGAAGATTTCAATACCTCATGTTTTAAAGTAGGGTGATGAAAAGTTCCTTCAATAATTGTAATAGTACACGTTACCATACCTTCAAAGCACATAATGCCTACGTTGTGATGCTTGTTAAATACCTCTTAATTATTTTTCTTAAATTCTAAATAATACTATATATGTATTTCTTCATAATAGCATATGTATTGTTATAGTGCTATACGATGCAAGTTCATAAAGAAAATAATTTTATGCAGAAAGATCGGGGAATTTATGAATATCTAAATAGACATGAAATGTTTCGTGGGGAACGTATAACATTTTATTTCTCAAATAGTTATTAAATCAAATATGCGAGTATACAGTCATCTTTATGAGAGAAACATCATTATGAAACACATAAAACTGAAGGAATACAACATAATCGCTATTCATATACCATATATGTCTTGAATTACATCTATATAATATACAAAGTAAAGAACTGAAGTGCCTGGAAAAAAGAGGCATCGTATAAATTGTATGATTTACATATTAGAAAAAAAAATTCAAGTTTCACTGAGATCGCATCATCCTCATGTGATCAGAGCATGACACCTAATGCGTTCTGGTTTTCATGCATAAACAAAAGGAATCGGATTAACCATCTCTGTTTTTTTTTAACCGTACTAAAAATAGAGGACACATCTTTCTAAATCCTCTTAATAAATTGTAGAGGATATATGAAATAATATAGCCTAAAACAGGTAGATATCAGGATAGTCAAGGTGTAATGTCAGCCTTCACTTTGGGTTACTCATCACCAACATTAACTTGCATGTGTATGGTTTATCTTAGAATAATCAGTTTTAGACATCTCATAGGCATCCCCTATACCGCATGATAAATTCATTTAGAACAAAGGTTTCCCAATCATGAAATGGTATTAAATTATCACAACTATCGAAGAAATAAATTAACATTGATAAAAATCCCTTTTTAAGTCAAAAAGCGTACATTATATCTCACATGTTTCAAACCGATTTAGATAAAAATATGAAATTCAGCAACTCCCAAAATCTAATTGTTATATTTGTAATGCGAATGCTACACATCCTTGCGGATATTATATCTGGAGAATGGATGTGTTATGATATTATACAATGCACATGACTAGACAAGCATTATTACATCACCATCTCCATATTCCTTGGAGAGAAAGACAAAAGCAAAAAAAAAAAAACCCTGTAAAGTAGAATAAATTCTAATCACATATAAGCTACAAACAAAATTACAAGTACCATGAAGTAAAAATGGAATCAGATAATTTTGGTAAGATATTTACGATACGGAAAGCTTTGATTAGTGAGAAATGTAACGTTGAACAGATTTTAAGATAGTACTTTATTTACTTCAAAGGCAGCAAAATAGTGTTTTATTGTAGCATATATGAATTGAGATGAAAAGTCGATCATTCCATTATATCAATCAGAGTAAAATATTGGGAAGATTAACGTTCAAAAATAAATGTCACACACTTTAAACAATAATAATACGTTAGAATTAAAACAATGAAGACATGAATATTTCGCTTATACCAAAGTATTGATTAAAGGTAGAAGATAGGCACACACACACCTGCGCGCGCACCCACACACGTGCGCGCGCACCCACATGCAAACTCATACACAGAAGTATATAAACATGCACACATAAATACATTAATAAATATATATTTCTATATATTTATAAATGCATACATATATGTATATCTATACTTATCTATATCTCTAGCTATCAATCTATCTATCTATCTATCTATCTATCTATCTATCTATCTATCTATCTATCTGAATTCACTGTCGTCTAAATTACGCAAAAATGAAAATAAGACTGACATCTCATTTTAACAGTTATATTTATTAAAATTACAACAAAATATCTCAAAATACCAAAGAGTGAATTTACTCTATAGAATTGCAATTGGCTTCAACCACAGCCACCAGACGACTTCAGAATCTTCCGCAAATCATCTGGACTGTCTCCTTGACTAAGAGTATGACTGTGGCCATAATTATTGCCTTCAGTTCATCTTTGGTGCTACAACGAGTTTTATTGTGACTCGCTCAACTGCGGCTTACATACAATAATCAGATGGGCTGCGGTCTGGGGAGTTAGGTGGCCAAATGTTAGGGGTGATGCGGTTGAAAAAATTGAATGAAATCCATGAATGGGTTCTCCTGCTTGTGTGGCATGGTGCAGAGTTCTGTGTTCAGACAGGGTCTTCCAGCAGCCACACTCTTGACCAAGGATAGCACTATCACCTCCAGGCACTTGATGTAGGATTCCGTATGGAGCCGGAAGCCGTGTCCTAAGATGAATGGACGCATAACATGGCCATCACTAAAATCCACTCCAAACACCATGATTCTGAGCGGATGACTGATTTTTATCACTCTCGGAGCAGGTGCACAATTTGCACTGTCCTCACATTGACAAAGAAACAAGCTAAAATATCCGTATTTGAGAGTCACGCTCGAGTCCTGCAGTACAGCATAGCGTTTCCAAATTTGTGGCAGAATGAATTGCGTCTTGGTGCTGTTTTCTCATAGAGGATGCCCAACTGACCCTACTATAAAATATATTCGAGAAAATCAAAACCTAACTATACATATGTGTGAAAATTAAAACATAAGATGGGGACAATTTACTCATCGCAGCCTGTATATGTATGTATGTATGTATGTATGTAAGCATGTATGTAAGTATATATATATATATACATATATAAATAAATATATATATATATATATATATATATATATATATATATATATATATATATATATATATATATATATATATATATATATATATATATATATATATAAGCATGTATGTACGTGTAAATAAATATGTATGTATATTTAAATATATAAATCGATTTTCGATCGATTTAATTTGAAGCCATTTGAATCGATTTGATATTCATTTTATTTTCTCTTTGAAAATGTGGTTATGAAACAGGTGTAGTCATTTTATCATTTTAATGTGCGTATGCATTTCCGAGTATCTATCTATCTATCTATCTATCTATCTATCTATCTATCTATCTATCTATCTATCTATCTATATCTATATATATATATATATATATATATATATATATATATATATATATATATATATATATATATATATATATATATAGTTATATACATACATATACATATACAAACACATATATGCAAACACAGACACACATATATATATGTATATATATATATATTATTTATATATATATATTTATATATAGATATATATATTTTCGTTCGTTCATATTATATATGTACGTATGTGAGTACATGTAAGTTTGGGTTAATTTGTTTCTAAGTATCTAAGGGGAATTTCGCTAAAGAAATAAATAAAATTCAAATACATTTTTATAAATTTGTAATTAAACGACTCATTATGAATATTAATTTTCAGAAAAAAATGAAGAATAGAAAATTATCAGTATTTTAGTATACTGGTAAGTTTTATGCTGAAAATATACGAGGTATGTCGGATGTATATGGGACGAGTAATTGACGGGAAGATGTCTGTGTAATTTCAAAAGATGGTAGCGGAAATATCGAACGGAATTAATTAAAAAAGAAAGATATTATGAAGCGAACTTCTAGGATGGGGAAGCTGATAACAGAATAAATAAAAAGAAGATGATTAAAAAAATAACGGTACTACAGTACGGAGGAACTTGAAAATAACAAAATAGAAAAATAATTATAAAATGATATATCATTCGATAAATAGAATATTAATAATTGTAATGGTGCTCATTCCATCTGGTTCTATTTAAAAGCTAGAAACATATGTAATTTTAGTTAGGAAAGAACATATGGCCAAGCCTGCATAATTGTCTGCACATTCTCTTCGATTTTAAATTAAGAATGACTAATTATCTTCTTTGTCTTTTTACCTTGTAATATATATATATATATTATATATATATATATATATATATATATATATATATATATACATATATATATATATATATATATATATATATATATATATATATATATATATATATATATATATATATATATATATATATATATATATATATATATATATATATATATATATATATATATATATATATATATATATACATATATATATATATATATATATATATACATATATATATATATATATATATATATATATATATATATATATATATATATATATATACATATATATATATATATATACATATATATATATATATATATATATATATATATATATATATATATATACATATATATATATATATATATATATATATATATATATATATATATATATATATATATACATATATATATATATATATACATATATATATATATATATATATATATATATATATATATATATATATATATATATATATATATATATATATATATATATATATATATATATATATATATATATATATATATATATATATATATATATATATATATATATATATATATATATATATACAAGAATACTATTTCTGAATTTTCAGTATGTTGGAGAAGCAACTCAATTGCTTCTCCCTGTATATTTATGATGATATATAAATATATATATATATATATATATATATATATATATATATATAGATATATATATATATATATATATATATATATATGTATCTCTCTATCTCTCTATCAATATTAATACCCGCGTTTAAAACTGAAAGACGTATGTTTCACAAGAAAAGCTTAGCCGAGTACAGAGCGGTAAGAAGCAAGAGAGATGACAATGCAATAAATGATTCTTTCATGAGCACCATTGGCTTACAGTTATGTGTGGTTTGAGATGCTGTGGGGATATAATTGCGTGCCTAGCTAGAGCCCCGTTGCGTCATTAGAGCGTCGAATATGAAGTGCAATATGAATTTCACAAATTACCCATCTATATATTTGGATATATATATATAAATATATATATATATATATATGTATGTATGTATGTATGTATATATACAGAGAGAGAGAGAGAGAGAGAGAGAGAGAGAGAGAGAGAGAGAGAGAGAGAGAGAGAGAGAGAGATACGAAGACAGAGACAGAAAGAGGGTTAGATGTATAGATATACTCATAAGTATCAGTTAAAACATACATAATTATTCAAACAAACGCAATGTCAGAATGCACTCTTCCATACCTCAACACAGCTTACTTCTTCAGTTTTCGTTTGTTCGAAAGTTGAGATTTGTCGCATACCTCTATTTTAGTAATGCACTTAAAATAATTATTATGGTCTGTCGCATATACCAGTTTCACATTGATTTTTTTAAAGTCATTACTGTCGCATACACTATATCAGTTTAGACACGTAATTGATGTTACACTATGGAATCTTACAATACTTTTTTATGTCATAGTCTTATTCTCCTAAATGTCATAACAGAGCTACAAAATTTATCAAGATGAGCTTATATATAGATATAAATACGTAACATACATAATAAATATATGCATAAATACATATATCTATATCTATCTATCTATCTATATATATATATATATATATATATATATATATATATACGCACACAAACACGCACAATTAGTATATATATATATTTGTGTGTGTGTAAATAATATTTGTAGAAAGATGCTTTTTTTAATTTCGTTGATGTTCTACCTAAAATAACTTGTACTTACATGTCACCAACATACTTAAAATGATTTTATACATTCATCTTACTTTAATTCTAACTATAAAGATGTGGTTGTCATGTCTTGTCAGACGTGTATATATAGTGTCTATAAACTTTTTGTAGATTCTCGAGAATTTTTCGATTATATTCTAGCATCATATTCAGAATTAAAATATTTTTGAACAACCTGAGAGCGCATCAGATTATTTGGAACATAGTATACACTATTGCAGTTAACATACACAAACTTTAAAATACTTCCCTGAAAATGAATCATGCAAAGTATTTTGTGTGCTTCTTCTCTATTTTGTAGGGCTTAGCTGCAGATGTCTTCGCCACTAAGTGGGATTTAACCTGAATCCACCAGCCAGCCAGCGTATTACACGTCATAATTAGACGGAAATTCCTTGGTAGAATAGCTAGTCACTTAATAGAATTTTCTTCTGCAGAATTATCACATGTAAACTATCAAATGTACCCTTGCTATGTGATCTTTCTTCGGTGAACACGCACTTACCAATAAATACATAAATAAAAACTTTACCTCAGAGATACCGAATTTGAAGGGTCAACTGGCAGATGATTTCAAAATATTGGTTGTTCACTCTGCATTAGTTTGTCTTCATAATTATAAAATTTTCCATATTGCTAAGTTTTCGCATTTTTCTTTCAGGAAATATAGAAAATAGCTGTCGTTCATTTTGTAGATCTTTAGCCTTATTTCATCACTGATCCACTAAGAGTAGATTTGATCAATGAACAATCAGTGATAACAGCATTTTTAAATACATAGAGCATACATATCCTAAAGCCATAATATTCACTGTAATGTCTAAGAAACACACAGTTTTTATGTCATTAATTCTATGTAATTGGCCGAAGATTTTCTATAGTTCCTTTTCAATCCTAAATATTTTATCTGCTGCTCAGAGCATTTTAGACTTGAGGACTCGCTATTAATGTTTAATTGAAATACACGCTTTCGAGTCAATTACTGGTCATGTATGATGTAGTTTCCGCGAGAGATATAATGCTAGACCGGGCGAAGATGTAGCACTAATCTTAAATGTCTATAGTTCTCGACAAATATACGTATGCATGTATACAAGTATACAAATATATCTATTTATATTTATATACATTTATGTTTGTTTGTATATATATATATATATATATATATATATATATATATACATGTAAACATATTTATATATGTACGTATATATATATTTGTTTATATTTAAGTATGTATATTTATAAGTATTTCCAAGATGATGTTTTCTATTCCTATGGAATAGGGAACATCATCCTGGAAGTATTTATCGCCGGCCTCTAACCATATTTGCAGCAAGTACTGATTTTCCTGCGCAATAGAATAAATAGCTTGAATATCATATCGTGTTAAGTTACGTGTCAAATTTTTCATTTATCGTTTCATTCGATACTCAATGAAGCAAGTCATATGTACGATCCCGTCTATTTATAAATATAAATTATGAATAGATGAATGGATGTTGCGTGTTCATTTCTTACGAATGCTGGCAATTTAGCAATGTGTTTGATATACTAGAATATAATATAGCAAATCTAATAATTTACATGAACATTAGGCGTAGGAGTGACTGTGTGGTAAGTAGCGTGCATACCAACCACATGACTCCGGGTTCAGTCTCAATGCGTGGCACCTTCGGCAAGTGTCTTCTACTATAGCCTCGGGCCGACCAAAGCCTTGTGAGTGGATTTGGTAGACGGAAACTGAAAGAATCCCGTTGGATATATGTATATGTATATGTATGTAACATGCATGTATGTATGTATGTATGTATGTATGTATGTATGTGTGTGTTTATATGTGTGTATGTCTGTGTTTGTCTCCCCAACATCGCTTGACAACCGATGCTGGTGTGTTAACGTTTATGTAGCTTAGCGGTGCAGCAGAAGACACCGATCGAATAAGTACTAGGCTTACAGAGAATAAGTCCTAGGGTCAATTTTCTCGATTAAAAGGCGGTGCTCCAGCATGGCCACAGTCAAATGACTAAAACAAGTAAAAGATTAAAAGATTATAGGTTATAATCAGTAATAGGATTCAAGACCATTGTGTATATAATGAAATTTAAATTTATTGTAACTTTCGCATAATCTTTACATAAAAACATTCTCTACAAAAGCATATGTAATTATACGTTGTCTTCAGTCCAAATTTGACGATTCTTTATGATTCCTGTCTTCAAGGACAGATCGAGATATTGGAGAAGAAACTTCACTTTTGGAAAGCTTTAAACTTCCAGATTTGAAAAAAATAACTGACATGGAGGACAGGAAGCCATTTGAATAATTGAAAGTTACTTGTCTCATAATGATTCGCACCGGATATGAACGTCCCGAAATAAAAACTGCAGCTCAATGCATTGTGAAAATTGTGACATGAACATCATGAAAACAGTTCGTTCAAATACTGACTGTCTTTGGATGTCTTCAGTGAGGGTCACGTCATGTAGTACCACAATTTAGTACAACGCTCCAGATCCAATTTAGATGGCTATGAGGAGCCTCTGTAGACTGTGGTCAAATACTAGCAGGATAAGATTGCTTCGGGAATACCATATTTTGGCACCAAATTTCAGTTCATTGCTATATCACTGGAATGAGTCAAAAGTGTTTGTCGGAGAATTTCTACAACTTCATCAACCAAAATATCTGGCATCATTATTCTCCTCATTGTAACTCTACGGATTATTACGTGTGGGGAGCGAGAGGCAAAACACCAAACTACACACGTAAAACCAAGAGCGAAAGAATGGGAAGGATGGAAGAAATGTTTATGGAAACAGTGAAGGACGCATAAGCCAACGTTTGGATCCACCTTGAGTAAAAAGTTTTACGTCACTCATACTGTTGTTGATATTGGTTGATTTTTAAATGCGTTTATTTTTAGGTAGCATATTGTATTTTCCTTTCCTTCAACGCAAACTGTCACATTTAGACCGAACATTCTGTATATTTTACAAGTATGTTCCAAATCACGGTAAGATTCTTATCATTAAAGTTTTACTGACACGCCATTTAGTAATTGCATTTTAAAGAAGGACATTATTTTTATTCATTTGCTTGTTTATTTATCAAAAATTTCATTTCAAATAAATCTACTTAAATACGTCGTGCAGAAAATATCGAGAGATATTAATTCTAAAATTTTAATATTTAGAAAATCTTCCATTATTTAAATTATGTCAGAAGATTACATCTCTGGAGGACATACGATTTTATATTGGATATACATGTTCTTTACGTAAATGCTGGGACATACACACATATATACATACATACACACATACATGCGTACATACATATGCATGTATATATATATATATATATATATATATATATATATATATATATATATATATATATATATATATATATATATATATATATATATCTGTACGCACAAGTACGCGAATATATGTGTGTGCGTGTATATATGTATATATGTTTCTATGTATATATATGCATATTTAGTTATATACATATGCATATACATTCATATATGTATATATATATATATATATATATATATATATATATATATATATATATATATATATATATATACATACACACACATACAAATACACACAA
>NC_142946.1:19540341-19560341 GCF_046866305.1 Octopus bimaculoides | reverse complement strand
TCATCTCATTTACATGGATGATTTAAAGCTCTTTGCAAAAAATGACCAACAACTCAAAGGCCTACTAGCGATTGTTAAACAATTCAGTGATGACATCAGGATGCAATTTGGCCTTCATGAATGTGCAAAAGCTACCTTTATCAAAGGGAAATGACAAAAACATCTAATGTGAACCTTGACCAGCAAAATGTCATAAAAGAGTTAGAAACAGCGGAGAGCTACAGATACCTAGGGGGTATTGAAGGGGACAATATCAAGCATTCAGTGATGAGAGAAAGGATCAGAAGAGAATGTTATCGCAGGGTGAGAGCAATACTGAAGACAGAGCTGAACGCGAGAAACAGGATCGAAGCGATCAATGATCTAGCCATACCAGTCGTGACTTAGAGTTTCAATATCGTTAACTGATCAATTACTGAAATATGTAATGTTGACAGAAAATACGAAAACTGTTGACAATGCATAGGATGCACCACCCTAAGGCAGATATAGAACGTCTTTATCTGCCAAGAAAAGAGGGAGGCCGAGGACTTCTACAGCTGGCAGTATCAATGAAGGTAGCCACAATTGGCCTAGACACCTATCTGAAAAAACTCTGAGGACTGGATGCTAGAACTTGTCTCAAAACATAAAAGCAAGAACGCATCTTACTCAGTAACAAAACAGGCAAAGGAATATCTAAGTGAATTCCAATTGCAACAAATTCAAGAATTAGACGAACTAGAAACACCTGCAGAAAAAGCTAAGCGCTAGAAAACCCGTGCTAAAATTGCTGCCTTAGATATTATGACTGAAAAATGGCATGGAAAACCTCTCAATGGCAAATACCCAAAGAGAGCGAATAATGCAGATATTGACAAAGCCCTTACCCATCAATTGCTAATGGCCTCTGGCTTGAAATCAGAAACAGAGGGGTTTATCATAGCAGACCAAGATCAATGCCTACCTACAAAGAACTACCAGGCCAACATATTAAAGAACGGCAGCTCCCCATTATGTTGTATATGCCAACAACAAAATGAGACCATCGATCATGTTGTCTCCATGTGCAGTCTGCTTGCGTCTACAGAGTATCTCAACAGGCATGATTGAGCTGCACAATATATTCACTGGGTAATATGCAAAAACATGGACTTGCCCTATGATAAAAATTGATGGGAACACAAACCACCCCTGTATTTGAAAATGATCACATCGCACTCCTCTGGAACTTCACCATTCAAACTGACAGAAAGATAGACGAAAATAGGTCAGACATCATACTGAAAGACTTCAGACAAAAATCATGCCTCCTCATTGATATGACTGTCCAAATCGATATAAACGTATCTATCAAGACCTACCAAAAACTGAGCAAATATAAAGATCTTGAAATAGAAATTAGCAATATGTGGAATCTGAAGACGAAAACAATACCTATTGTCATAGGTGCCCTGGGAATGACAGCGAAACGGGCTGATTACTATCTAGCTCAGATACCAGGAAACCCCAAAATGGCTGAAGTTCAAAAGATAGTGCTCATGGGAACTGCCCGTATCCTACGTAAAATACTGTCTATGTGATCTCAAATTTTAAAATAAACACATAATTTTCTTATGGTTTCTTAAGCATCCTCTAGAACAACACAGTACAAATTCAAATATATGGTACCCTAGGCATAACACCTACACGAACTTCTAACTTGTTGTCTTTTGAGGTCTCTGGGTGAGACTTGGATCCAACTTGTACAAATGCAAAACAACAGTCAAACATAAAATAATAATAATAATAATAATAATAATAATAATAATAATAATAATAATAATAATAATAATAATAATAATAATGATAATAATAATAATAATTGTGCACTTATGCAACTTTTAATATAGCGTAGTTTAATTCAAGTGTAGGATAAACTGTGAAAAAGTTTTATTGCCAGTCTTAATAGATAGTCATGCAAGTGAAAATTTACGTTAATTTTTATACTACTATGATCTACAACATCAAATACAATATGGAATCTGAATTCTTGCAATATTCACATCGTTTCACTAGAATTTCATATCATTTATAATCTGGAAGAAAAAGGTTAAATATATTGTAATCTTCTTTGTTTTTAGTAAAATTTCATATACGTACAAAAGTAACTGTAACAACAAATGTATTTTCCTAATGTTTATGAGATGAAAAGTTTGGTGAGGCCTATGGCTAATTAATAACTAATCTTTTAAACGGATAACGTAGAATTCCAAATATAGAAAGCGACATTTTATATATATTAATCATAGCTTGAAGTATAGTAACGTACAACATTGACAAGAAGTTACGTCGGTCTGAGTATTAATGTGTTCAAATCCAAAATATGTAGAAGAATCTGAGAAATTCCAATTTTATATTTGCCATTCACTTAAGAAGAATAAAAAAAAACGCTTCCTTGTGTTATTTGTCTTCCATCTGTTTGTTTTAGTCTCTTCAACCTGATTAAATGTAACTATTGTAGAATAGTAAAATTTGTAACGCATATTAATACAGGGCATTCTTAATAATATATATATGCTATTGAATTAATCACATACATGTTATATATGAAGTGAGTGAACAAGATTGCGAGATGGCAGACTCATTTGCACGCCGCGTAAAATCTTAATGTAGTTTTCTGAATTCAAATGCTGCGGAGGCCGACTTTACATTTCACCCGTTCCAGGTCGATAAAATAAATGCCCTCCCTTCGACATTACTGACTTTTTGTTAAAGTTTAGAACCAATATTAATGTAGTGGGCTGACAAAATGGCTACATATCAAAATCAAAGTATTTCACAAAGTATTTGCAACCACATGGACCGCTAAAAAATTGTGAAATCCTAGTCTGTGGGTCATGTTGCAGTTTGTATGTAGCTACAGATATAATCACTTTTCATAGAGCTTTTCAATATACATATATTCACATGTGTATGGGTGTGTATGTGTCAGAGAGTGAGAGAGAGAGAAAGAAAGAGTGTCAAACGAAGCAGCGTTGAATAGAAGGTATTAACTCATTGTGTGTACTCTCATAGAACCGAATCTTTTGCTGCAAAAACAGTCCCATAATATTCTTTTCAAGGGTACTTTAAGCTACGAACAGTTAATAATCGTTTGCAAGTTTGTAGTACTATAAGAACGGTTCTCGTTATATTACAGGCACAACAAAGACAAAACTCTGTTTGGCGCGAAGACGGTCAAAATAGAGAGTCAATGAAACAGAGACGCTTAAAGCAATTTTGAACATCATATATGCATATACAATAATAATCAAGTTGTCCATCTGCATTTCATTCTAGGAAGAAATTTCGCCGCGGAAGAAATCTGTTGAGAAAGTTCTCATAAAAGACAATATATGAGAAAAGTATGGGACTACGAATAACTTATCCGGATTTTGGGAAGCGATTTTGCGTTGTTACTCGGTATCGACCACAAATACTAATTAGGCTTACACAGCGCTATGAATGATTTTTTAGGACCCAATTAACAATTATATTCGCACACCAACACTGCCCACCCCACTAACCACAGTGCCTGTATGCTCATGCACAAATCACATATAAGCCTATTTCACAGAAAGAAAAATACATCAATCCTATTTATGATCAGTTTAGAGAAAGACATTAATCACCAAGTTTCCCATAATACTCACGTTTCCAAGACGACATCTCTCATCTTCTTTCTTACCCTGCGCCTGTTTTCCCACAGCCTATTACTCATTGCTACTCCTATTTTTCTCAGGCTTTTCTTTTTCCATTCAAGTGATGAGGTAATTTAAACTTTGCTCCTATTGTGTGGTTTGTATTCTTCTTCTTCGTCATATTTACGAGATGTATATATATAATATATGGTGGCTGTGTGTGTATGTGCGTATGAGTGGTTATGTAGGAGCGCGTAACAAAGTCGTTAACAATTTTGGTCCCACGGTAGAAAGATTTTGGTTTCGATTGTTTTTGTGTTCTTCAGTGAAACGATACATTTCATTTTACGTTGCTCCATTCAGATGGTAACTTTGAATAATCCTGCAACACCCCAGAATCTAGCTTGGGTTAGGAGTAACTGTATTCTATGAAAGTGGGCTTATTATTCAATGGGTCTGATATCTCTGATTTCTTTTATATATATATATATATATATATATATATATACCAATATTTTTTCATTTGAATATAAGGAAATGAACATTATATATCCAAAACACAAGGAACTTGATATATGAGGTCAAAAAGGATTTTGATATGCACTTGTACTACCCTGCAGTTTACGCTTAAGAACGGTGAACTGTAGGTATGGAGGCATCGAGAATCACATATATTTTGCAAATATGATGGCAAATAGCAATTCCCAAGCATTCCTACGCAGATTACGACATCATAAGATGTCGAAATAAAATCTTTTCTGAATCAATATACTTATTTAATCCTCAGAATTGCCTCAACAACACATAGTTCAACTTCAATAAATGACACACATTCAACGAATATTCTTTTCTACTGTAGGCAGAAAGCCCGAAATCTTTAGGGCGGGGGCCAGTAAATTAGATCGACCCTAGTACGCAAATGGTACTTAATTTATCGACCCTGAAAGGATGACAGGCAAAGTCGACCTCGGCGGAATTTGAACTCAGATCATAAAGACGAGTGACATACTGCATTTCGATCGTTGTACTAACGATCCTGCCAGCTCGCCGTCTTCTGTCAAGGAATATTATGCATATAATGCTGGCGATATATTGTACTTTCAACAAGATCTCATGAATGTTTAAACATCCATGTACAACAATTTATATCTCAGTGTACATGTGGTATAAATGTATAACGTACAACTATTTACCAAATTCTGTTGAATGAATGACAAGATATGAACGAAATATTATAAGTAGCTCAGAAAAAAACGTTAAGCTATGGGAAATACAGCAACATCTATTTCCTCCTTACTAATCAATTCAAACACAATACGTTCAATGGCAAGAAGAATAAATAATTAAATGATTTGTTGACAATTGCCGAACGTATGTAGTTACAATAACCAAAACTATACTGTTTTATTGAAACCACATCTCGCCTTTCGTCTTTCAGATATCTCAGCAACTAATGTTACATATAAGCCGCACGTGAGATATCAGTAAAAATGTAAAAGTTGTCTGTATTTGCAATACAATGTTATGAAATTATAAAATTGAATTTATCCGTTTGATTCTAAGTCGATATCATGTGTTTTCATATACGGCATACATAAGTACAGGATTCCTTTTTCTTCTCTGGTTATACAATGTTTGTAAGATATATGTTTTCTGTGTACTCTAAATATCGTCGTGAGATGGTACTCTAAGTATCATCTTATCTTAAGCCGCTCACCACTGTAGAGAGTAAAAAATTGTTTTCAGCCTGTACACGATTGTGATTCCAGAAGAGGCACGTACGTTTGTGGATCTGCGTATGTGGGCACGCGTGTGTCTGAGTGTGTGTGTGTGTTTGTGCGATAATTTTCATAAATGTTAACTTCATAAATGGTGCATTTAACCGATATAACTCACATTATACAACGGATATTAAACTATTAAAAAAATGTATGATACATCAATGCTTTATCAGATCATTCAATGAATATTTTCAAGATAATAGTGAGGAATATTTCACCGTAATCGACAACATCCTTCCTGGTGGGATAAATATATGTGTATGTATCTGTGCGTGTGTGTGTGCGTGTATATATTTACACACACACACAGACACACACACACAGACACACCCACACACATACACACACACACACACACACACAGATATATATATATATATATATATATATATATATATATATATATATATATATATATATACATATATATATATATATATATATATATATATATATATATATATAAATATACATATATGTGTGTGCGACGATAATCAACCGGTATACACTTTCACAGAAAGAAAAATTAACTATATCCCGGCCCCAAAACAAAATCAAACCATGATACCGAAAGATGTAGGTAATCCGATTCAACCACCTTTGGATCTACGATTAAGTAGTTTGTGAAGGAAAGGGGCTCATAATGTTCTAGATAAATATTTATTACTCGTGTAGAATTATCGAATATTCCTGAAGAGAATGAACGTTTATCGAAAACGGACATGAAACTAACATTGACAATTTCCAAAAATTATTGAAAGACATTGAAAATGTTAATGTCTATAATATTCGCAATGCACATTTAATTAAACAAACACGGTTACATGCCCATTTCATGCGAAATTAGTAGCCATACAGTGTAGTCTGCTCTACTACCTCGTCAAAGCTAAAAGGCCATTACCTCAAACCGAATACGTTTGAAGTTTGATACACTGGTGAAAACCGCTATTCCAGAAATTTCACCAACAGGAACGTCACATTGTCATTTGCTTTAAATTTAATTACGTACGTTTCTCAAGAACATGTCATTGATATTTTATAACATAATTATTAAACTAAGTTAAAGGTAATTTTAGGTTTTTATATAACATTTTTATCAATTGTATTTGGTAACGGTTATGTTTTCCTTTATTTACATCGTTGTATTGACCATAAGTATTACGCCCAGAAATGGATGACGCGATAAAATAACTTCATAATTAAATAACAGTTTTTGATATGTCAATTTTTGTTGGCTTCCATATTTTAATAAACACACGCGAACTTACTCTCTGTCTCTCTCTTTCAATTTATCTCCCTCTATCTATATATGTCCTAGTTCACCTAAACTTCAACACCGCTACCAAGAACAACTATTATGAATTACAAACGCACGCACACACCTATACCATACATATTTGTTTAAATATATATATTTACTAATAAGGATTTTAAAAAATTTCAAAACGCTTTTTAAATACCAAAACGTCCAATTGTCAATGGCTCTATCAGCGCGTTGGAATGTAACTCCTTCCTGGGAAATTATTCCCCCATAATATATCCAATTAACCAGCTTCAACATGAAATTTTTTAATTAATTTATACGCACACACACACACACACAAACGTATGTGTGTATACATGTATATATGTATATATACATATATATATACATATACATACATATATATATATGATATATGAATGTGTGTGTGTCTGTGTGTGTATGTATGGCAAGAAGAAAATAGAGGGTATCCAGAGATAGTATTGCTCAGCTGTTAGACAATTATTATGTCTATTTATTTATTTTAAACAGTTCGTCTTACTCTATTCTAGAAATTACTCATAGTTTACACATTCATTTATATATATTATATGAACAGTTTAAAATAAATAAATTCACATAGTATATGTCTAACAGCTGGGGAATACTACCTCTGGATTCCCTCCATATTATTCTTGCCATATAAATTAAGGGTAAAACCACTTATTACCTCACCTAATTATTATAATGAGTAGTGTAATTACCATGAAATAATCAACACTTCTCTATTAATTAGGTATTCCACCAGCTGTATATGGGAGAGATACTATCCCTTAGTTGGTTGTATTCACAAAATCGCACTCTCTTTGAATTATATATATATATGCATATATATATATATATATATATATATATATATATATATATATATATATATATATATATATATATATATATATATATATATACATATATATATATATATATATATATATATATATATATATATATATATATATATATATATATACACGTATGTGTTTGTATATATATATTCACATGTATAAATAAATATGTATGTAAATATACGAATATATATATATATATACATATATATAGTTTTAGGGAAAATGCACATATATATATATATATATATATATATATATATATATATATATATACATATATATATATATATATATATATATATATATATATATATATATATATATATATATATATATATATATATATATATATATATATATATATATATATGTGTATGTATGTATATGTATATATATGTCACATTTAAGAGACATTTATTTTGTTATAGTTTTTTTTCTATCCTCTTGATATTATTTTCTCATTTCCAGATTAATGTTTTTCTTTTCATAAATTAACATTGCACTTTCTACATTACTAATAATTTTTTTATAATTATATTCATTTTTTTCATGAAATTTCTATCTTCTTTTTATTAAATTCATTTTCTTATTCATCTCATTCTATTTTCCCACTCAACATATGAATAGTCGCAAGAACATATGGCTCATGCATGTACGTTTTTTATTTATACATCTTTATATGAATTCGTACCTGTATAATAAATATATGTGTACACATATTCATGTACTTAGCAGTTTTGCTTAGACGTATCTGCATGTTAATATTTGCTTAATATTTTGAAAGGTGCATATCTACATGTCTCTGCATATAAATGTCGATAGATCTACAATAAGTAGATGAATGTTTGTGTGTATATATATATACGCACACACACACACACACACACACGCGTTATTTCTCAATTGATAGCATTCAAAGGAAGGAGAATATTTCGGAGTATAATATTGAGATATGCAGCATGTGTATAGAGATTCATATTATCTAGGAGCCAATTTCTGGACGTTTCTTTGCTAAAATTTTGACATATCTGACAAGTTGGTGATGTAACAGTGAAAGAGAAAATCGAAAGCGGACACCAAAGAATATTTAGGAAGAACTTCAATGAATGAACCAGCAAACCAATATTTGGCATCGGAATTTTTGCATTAATCGTTAGAGATGAAGAAACCTGTGTATTATACACTCAGAAATTCATGCGTAGAAACCCATCGAATATTGGGGGCTGATACAAGCAATCGCTTATAATATGATGACATGAAAACTAGATATATCTAAAATATCTACGAATTGGAATAAGCTATATTAGTTTAACTGTGTTTAAAATGTTAGTGTAGTAATCAGGATTGACTCCTCTAGTAATATGGATGAAACAAAATACTTGATAAAATAAATATGTTATTGTTGGATCCTATATTTTATTAAATGTGGTTAAAGTTATGTAAATGTTTTGGCATTCTTAGATAGAGTAGGTAGAAATATTGGTTTCAAATGTTGGCACAAGGCCAGTCAAGTTCGGGGAAAGAGGCTCAATCGATTGCATCAACCCCAGTGATCTACTGGTACTGATTTTATCGACCCCGAAACGGTGAAAGGCAAAATTGACCCATGTGGAATTTGAACTCAGAATGCCATTAAGTAATTTTCCCGCCGTGCTTAATATTTTTTCCAGATTACAGCCCTCGATTATTCATTTGGTATTCGAATTTATCAAGAATACATACGTGTGCATATGACTGTGCGATTGTTTGTGTGGTGTGGTGTGTGTGTGTTTGTGTGTGTGTGCGTGTTGCGTGTCGATGTGTGTGTTTGAGAGAGAAATCGGAAAAATGTAACGGAATATCTGAATATCTTTTATTTTTTGTCTTTTTCTTGTTTCAGTCACTTGACTACAGCAATGCTGAGGCACCGCCTTGAATGGTTTTCATCGAACAACCCCCCCCCCCCCCACCACTACGTATACTCGTTTTAAAGCCTGATACTTATTCTATCGTCCTCTATTGCCGAACTGCATGACGTAAACACTGCCAACACCTGCTGATAATACAGACAAACAGACACACACACACACACACACACACACACACACACACATACAAACATACACACAGAGACACACATGTATATATATATATATATATATATATATATATATATATATATATATATATATATATATATATATATATATATATATATATATATATATATATATATATATATACACATATAGAATGAGCTTCTTTCAGTTTCTGTCTACTAAATTCACTCAAAAGTCTTTATTCAGCTCGACGCCATAGAACAAGACACTTGCCCAAGGTGCCAATGACATGCAACAAATCTTTCCTTGTACAGGCAGAAGCCTGAAGCAGTTTGTCCGGCATAATCACACTTTTGGCACGGCGGGAGAAATGCTTAGCGGTTTTTCGTCTGTCTCTACCTTCTGAGCTCAATTTCCACCGAGGTAGACATTGCCTTTCCTTCTTCCGGGCACGATAAATTAAGTAGCAGTTGCGTACTGCAGTCGATCTTATCGACTGCCCCCCCCCATCCTGCAAAATGTCGGTCCTTGTGCCTAGAGTAGAAAATAATAATGACCGACGACTTCAAAACGTCGATCGGTTTTTCCTTTTTTTTTTTTCAATAAGCAGCTCACGAGATTCCATTAAGATGCTAATGAAATGTAAAGTAATGCGTTTCTCAGGGTTTGTGTGCTTTGCGTGTGTGCACATGACTGCCTTTTCGTGTGGACGTTCATGTGTATATTTGGGTGTGTCATGAAAGTGGTTTTATCAATGACTTTTAATTCACCAGCTAATTTTATTTTATGTCTTCCAGAATATCATCTTCCTGTTGAGCAGTTGAGTGCACTGTTATGATACTGTCTAACTATTATTTTCCTTATTTATTTTATTTGTTATTTCTATGCATATTTGAGTTTATCTTAATAGCTAATATTTTCTAGCATAAGAACACACGTGTCATGTAGCTGAGTATATTTCATATTGTTTTAATATATTTATTATATAATTTATCCTTCACTCTTCCTATTAATAGCGTGTTAGATGTGTGGCTGTTACTACTTAATTCATTATTTCTCTTGAAGATGTATTCCTACAATATGTATTAACTGTCTTAATGTTGATTTCTTATAGATTACATGGTAATACCTTGTAACACATCATTATTTATTGAACCATTCTCGTTACGTACGGCGCGGTGTATGGGTATCTTTAATTCCATTATATACACGCCATCATTACCCTATATTTTCAACTATACTCTGCGTATTGTCTTCCATTTAGATTCTGGTAATGTCCCTATACTGTGGCTGTTATTTCATGTGGTTCCCCTTTCGCAGTTTATCTATGAATTTATTGTGTACAATATGCAGCTGTTATCAGCATTATTTCCCTGCTTAAATGGTTATCGCTTGCATAATGGTGACTTGAAAGATTTGCCTAAATTTCCTAATAACTTTATTTTGAGTTTCGTTTCATATAATGTTTCCTCAATCAAAGCTCTACCTCATATTTCAGTGTAGCATCCACGAATATTATTTCAAAATAGTTTGTGAAACACACCAAGGGCTTTCTCTATGAATCATGTTTTCTTCTGCGTGTTCCAGAAAATTTCCGCGAAATTACGTAAATCGATGATTGTCTTTTTTTTTTTTTACTCATTCCTGGCTTTAATACATTATGATTCCATCTTGTTGCTTATATCCCGGAGTTTGCATATGGTGAACACACTCATCTACATGATTTCTCATTTCACAAGTTAGACATTAACAAGTTAGACATGTTTTATTAACAAGTTTCACAAGTTCGACATGAGTTACATTCCTTATAACCTGACGAGATGCGCCATGAAAATGTTAATGTAATGAAAAAGTTAGTATCTGTGGATATTCTCTGGTTGTTGGTTATACGTTTCATATCTTGCCTGTGTCGTTCAGCCCTTTACAGTGTTTTATAGAAGTAAATTTCCATGGCTTTTTTTTTTTGTATTTCAAGACTACTCGGTTAGGTTGCTATATGCCGGGTAACTTGTCTTTCAAAAATCCACCTCACTAAGTATATTGTGTTCTTTATTTATCGAAATATATTCGTCATCACCACCAAGTTATTACATTACAGAGGATATAGATATCTCCAATGTATATATGATAAAATAACATGCTTTAGCATACCACGAACGGTTTCTCTACGTTTTCAGAAAGCTGTTTGCTACGGCTGCATTGTTCTGATTGTAGAGTTCGTTATTAAATTTACATATGTATTACTTAATTATCTTTATATGCTTGTACCCACATCATTTTCCATTGTTCAATCGATTCGATTAATTGTCTATGTTTACTTAACAAAAATGATCTGAGAAATTGTCTCTTTATATTGTACATAAAAGAGTTGTATTCATTCACATTTCACTGAGCGAAAATTGAAATTACACGAAATTATAAATCTCATTGTACCTCCTGTCACAGATATATTTCCTAATTTACGAAATTGATATATTAAAAATATCTAATAAATCTGAATAGTTTACGAGAAGGACCATTGCTATAATCAAATATGTGCATAATATTAATACCAATACTTTTGAGAAACCAAGTACCGTCGCACCAAAACAAATATATCAATGATTCTTATTGAAATGAAATAAAATGTTGCATTTATGTCTAACTTCAAATATTCGAATGCATTCTTTCCTGATTAAATTTATCAGCATCTTATGAATTCTTAAAATACAATTGAAAACACCTTATCAAAGGTTGAATAATACCACAATGGCCTTTATCAAGATAAAGAGAAGAAAAATGTTTGTGGTTTGTTTTGTTAATAACACCTATTTTAAATTAAATATCTGAGATAATGTTTTTATTGGTTTTCTGAAGTCGGATTATTGATGCACATTAAAAGGATAATTTTCCTTCTAACATCTTATGGGATTTATCTTATATACAAATTTTATAACTAAACAAAACAAAAGAGTACGCAAGAGATAATATATGTAAATATTGTACGAACACTTTCAAGCTGCTTAAATGACGAAAATAGTTGAAATTTCCATCATTGAATGTTTTTTTTTAGATCTAATAAAATACTTAAAAATTTCTTGAAATCAATTCATAAAGATGAATTGTAAATGTCATATGATTCTATGTTAGTAAGAATATTAGCCATAAATTTTATTAAATTGATCATAAGGATTATTGCGCATTGAGGTGTGATATTCTAGAGGAATAAATGTTGGCCTGCCACTTTAATTATTAATAATGCCATATATCTTGGTTGCAATAACAATGCACCCCAGTTTCCACTATATTCTCAGCGTACAATTCGTGCTATAGAGACTTGTGTTGTTATGAACAATTATATTCCTATGCAGACGTGTTTGCAGTTATTTTCGCTATATAGTAATGGTTCAGGCATGTAAATCCATAACCAACAAATGCCGATGCAGCAGACACCAATGCAGGGAATATTTTAAAACTTGATATGGAATTATTTCGTTACACACTAGCATTTATGTTATTCGGAAAGTAATTATAAAATTAGCGAGAACTGCTTAATTCTTTACTATATTTTCTTATACTTTAAGTTGGCTAGCTAGCAGAATAATTAGCACCCTGATTAAAATGTTTATCGCTATCTCGTCTGTCTTTGCATTCTGTGTTCAAATTCCGCCGGGATCGACCTTGCTTTTCAACCACACGAGGTCGATAAAATAAGTGCCATTTGAGCGCTTGGGTCTATTTAATCGATCTGCCTCCGTCTCTGAAACTGCTGCCCTAGTGACACATTTTGTAACGAATATCTTCTTATACATTATTGCGGCGGGCTGGCAGGATGATTAGCACGCCGGGTAGAATGCTAAGCGGTATGTTCCCCTTCTTTACTTTCTGTGTTCATATTTCACCGGGGTCGGTTTTGCCTTTCGTCCTTATGGCGTCAATGATGATTGTTTCATACATACACGTGTGTATATGTCTGTGAGATTGTTTGCGTGGTGTGTGTGTCTGTTTGTGTGTGTGTATGTATGCATACGTGTTGCGTGCCTGTGTGTATGTGTGTGTCAGAGAAAGAGAGAGAGAGGGCGAGAGAGAGATCGGGATCGGCAAAATGTAACAGAATTTCTGAATATCTTTTATTTTGTGTCTTTTTCTTCTTTCAGTCATTTTACTACTGTCATTCCGCGGCATCGCCTTGAATATTTTTAATTGAACAACTCGGCCCCACTACGTTTTAAAGCCTGATACTTATTCTATCGTTCTTCTTTGCCGAACTGCTAAGTAGAATGACGTAAACATCCCAACACCGGCTGTTAACACAAAGACACACACACACATACTCAGACGCGCGCGCACACACATGCACCCACAAAAATGTATGGATATATACATATACAATGAGCTTTCAGTTTCTGTCTACTAATTGCACTCAAAATGCTTCATCCGGCTGACGCTATAGTACAAGACACTTGCCCAAGGTACCAATGCCAAGCAACACATTTTTCCTTGTAGAGAAGTTACCCGGTATATATCAACCTACAGCCCCCCGATGTTGCCGAGTAGTCTTCCACTACAAATGAAAAAAATCCAGGAAAATTTACTTCTATAAAGCAATCTGGTAATGTCTCTGTACTGTGGCTGTTATTTCATGTGGTTCACTCCACCTCTCGTTTCGCAGTTTATCTATGAATTTATTGTGTACAATATGCAGCAAAACTGCTACTTCAATCAAATATAAATGAATATGTTCAGATATTTGGTTATCTAAATCCATTACATTTTCACAATTCGCTTCAGACTTTTATTTAGCCGTCGTTTCGTAGGATTTCCTTCAGAAATCCTACGTCACTTTAGAATTTGGAAGAATATTGGGAATGTGTAAAGTACATGATGCATGGGAACCAGTGAAATATGCCCTTTGAATCACGTAGGTCATCCGGTGAATTCAAGTGGTTAATTATTCTTTATTTAACCACATGAATAGACACGCTAATGATCATTTAGAAACAGAAACATTGATACATGGATCTTTGAAATTTTTGCTTAAGTGGCTATTTTTTGTAATCTATTTGACATCTATTAGTGATACAATAAACGGTGGGTTAAGAATTTTAGATTGACTATTTTCAGTAATAGCTAATGCTTATCAATATATATAACATGCGCACACATATGTAATGTATGCACCCGCGTATGTGTATAGGTCTTTGGAGTGGAGAGATAGTTAGAGAGAAAGAGAGAGAAAAGGACAGAGAGAGGAGGAAACGTGATTGGTGTTGTTGGGTATTCAGATTTGAGATGTAAGAGGACGGTGGTTTGGTTCACGTCGTGTGTGATCAGGAGGAATTTTGCATATTTGGAGGAAATCCTCCTTGCGAAAGGAAACGCAAACTGCTTCGATGACTGATTTCAAAGAAATAGCTTTGGCTATAAAGGCAACGACGCAAAAGTAACATCAGTATGAGCGGGTACGTTTTTAAGTAAAGTCAAAGTAGGAGTTCACCGATAGTCTTGTTCGTCATATAAGTCGAGTAATTAGAAGCGATGTTGCTAGTGTGATGGATGGAAATAAGTATCATAAACACATCGACAGGAAAGTTCTGAGATATAGCTCTGTAAGTTCAGAAACGTGTTGATTAAAAGTTTCATATAGGAAATGAAAGTGTTGTTAAGTGTATGATAAATATCTTCTATAAACTTGCTCCTCTACATTTCGTATGAAAGTAAATTACGACAAATCCGTCACGACATCCGAATGTATAAGCAGTGGTAGCTGTGCGATACCTTATGTATGCTCGGCACAAGAGTTTCCATTTAGATGTTCATGGAAAATGACTAGCAGCTGACTAGCAAACTAGATTTTTGGTGAGAAGATAATGGTACTGCAGTCAAGAATCTGATTAAAAGTGAAGGGAGTGTCAGTGCTTGGGTTGAAGTCATACAGAAATTGTTTGTCCGTAGTAAACAGGAATAAAGAAGAAGCAGAGTGAAAGACGAAACTATTAAAGAAGAGAGGAGGAAAGGTAAAAATAGTAGGAAAAATGCACGTGGGTTACTTTCTGTAGGGTATTTGCAAGTAGAGTCAAAATGTGTAGTATTGCGTATCTTAAATATATTGATCACAATGGTCAGTGATGTGCATAAATTGTGGGGCTGTGCTGAAAGAAAATTGATAGTCCAGTATATGTCATTTGTATTTGGCGGACAATACCAACGGGTACATCAGCATTTTTAGTTTTGGTATATGCTAAACATTCCCAAGATCCAGCATGAATAGAGAGCAGTTCCTATTTCTATATGCCATTTTCTTTTCTTCTAACAGCAATTTCCCCGATAACTGCACTAAATCATCACAATCTTACAACGGTGCATGGACTCACATATCTATCAATATATAAACAATCACACATACACACAAGTCTGATATATTCTGTGACCGCCACCATATAGTCACTATTCACCAAATATTTACACACAAATGCCTAATCACAAAATCACACACACACACACACACACACACACACAAACAATATATATTGAGAGATATACACACACACAGGCGCAGAAATAGTAGCATAGCTAACTCATAAACAATCAAGAGATACCGCATGTTGAAAAGCTCTTCTAGTGTGTAAAATACTTTTTTCTTCTACCCACTTTCACCTTACACACGAACGCATTTTTTCTGTTAGTACCGGTAAATCAAATCGGCTTTACTGTGTTTCATTCTTTTCATTTCCTCTTGTCTTTTCACTGGTCAAAGTCTGTAAAATCTGATGAGTCAAATAAATCTCCTTTTCATCAACTCAGCGCTAAACTAATTTAAGTATTGATTGCATTATATATTGTCCTTGTATTATACACTTCAATATGTATCTCTCTCTCTCTCTCTCTCTCTCTCTCTCTGTATATATATATATATATATATATATATATATATATACATACATATATATATGCACACATATATGTATATATATATATATATGTGTATGTATGTATGTATGTATGTATGTGCGCGTATGTGTGCGTGAGTGAGTGAATCTGTGCGTGCCCGAATATATGCTTATGGTTGAATTTGTGAATTTGTTTGTTCTTGTGCATAATGATTCCTGCATATAAGTTTTAGTGTACGAAGTAGAAAGGCCACCATGCGGTTCTCAAACTGTAATTTAAAATCTACATTTCTATCTATTATAAAGCATTCAGAATACTTATTTGTATACAGTTAGAAATACCGTTTTTAACAACCACTTTATTTCTGAATGTAGACGTAATCTATGTGTATTTCAATATTTCCTTTCACCGCCATATCACTAGAATGTTTGGCTTTGAAAATCTCATTAACAAGTCTCTTTTCTATGTTATTATCTTCTAAACAACTGTCTGGTAATCATTATTTACTTTCATTTTCTAAACGCATTAACATTCCTACATTCCTCTCAAACAGGCGATGATGTCAACAATGTCGGACACAGGATAGTCATTAATACCATTTCTGTAGCTAGAATGTTGCTGTATTTTTATTCCGTCACTTGTATGCTTCAATATGCAGCAAAAATATATTATTCAACACGATATCTACTGACAGCTGTTATTGTGTCTATGCAACTCCAGTTTCCTACAGACTCATATGAATACACATAAATACAACTCACACACACGCACACTTATTCATAGTGCCTTGTATATTTATGCATATGAATTCAGACATATACAAATACACACACTCACATACATATACACACACACGTGTGTATGTGTGTACGAATGTATATGTTTTAATATTGAATATATACAATATTTTGCTGATCTTAACAACAGACTTCACACACAAGTTTGAGGAAACACATCATGGCGATCATAAAGAAGGCTAGTACGAAAAGTCTCGAGATGACTCTCCGCTCTTGTGTGCCAGGAACCTTTAAATGGCGGTAGTGGATTTTGTAAGAAAAGGTAATGTAACATCTTCGTGGGAGAAGTTTAAATGAGAATTCATCTAGTGAGAGATCTTCACGGTATACTTGTTAAACGCTTAAAAACTGTGATTGAAACTTTGGTTATGTGAGAACTGTAGAGGGGGCGGGAAATGTGACGGGTAAGTATCCGATCTGAAAATCCTCTGTGGACTTATGCATGTGTATGCTTGTAAGATGATGGGTGTAGCAAACATTTCACTCAATTGATGGAAAGTCTATCATTTATAGTTATAGCGCTGTCCACCAATTTTAACCACATATCAATTTCCATGCTGAGTGGAAAAGAAAATATCTGTTTTACGGTTAAGTAGGTGCCAGGGTAACATGAGTTGTTTAGTATAATTCTGTCTTGAATCGGGCAGCCATTACATCACTTACCCTTATTGAAATAGGCTTGCACATCTTCAGGTCTCTTCCAACTAATGATGTAATCCGTCATGTCTTCTTAGAACGTCAGATAAAGTGCAGAACAATAGTTTTAACTTTTAAACTGTACATAAATCATAAAATTTTGACAATTGGTCATATATTTTTATATGTACCGAATTTTCACTTTTAATGCGATATTGCACTTATTAATGCTAGACATATGTTAGCAAAATAATCGTATGCATTTCCGGTGAACTTCAGTGTGTTATTTTTATCGTTGTATTAAAAGGACGTCTAGTGAAACGATATAATATTGAATTTGTGATTCACTCATTGTTAATATATCTATATATTAGATTGTACAGATTGCTAGATTATCCTAAATAAGTATCGACAGTGGATTATTTGTTCTTTGTGGTACTGTGTTTGGATTACCACAGAAATTTATGTTCCATTATGTTTTTAGCATTATATATGATGACTTTCATGGCATACTTCATGCAACAGCTCAAGTTTTCTTGCAGAATAATAAAATAATGGTCATCATGCGTGCATAATGATGACCGCTAGCACACTTGTCATGATAGATTTCCTTTTAAAGAAAGTGCAACTCAGTTCAAATTGATAGGACATAACATTTCATTAGATGGTTTTTAAAACGGAAAATATACTTTGTCTAATTGGATGTAATATGGAGTGAACTAACACTTGGCAACAATAGTCTTCTACAGCCAATTGCTGAATCACTAAATCAAAAGAAGCTACCACACAGAATTCGACGAGTGTGTGTAAATGGCGTTTACAAAAGACTCATAACTGATAAACGTCTGCTCATGTGTTATTTACATTACTGGTGATAAAATAGTTTGTCAGCTGAATACAGTTTTATGTATAAATTCGAAATACACAGCAAAAACAACTCTATGAGAAGATTTATCAATGGCACATATAAAGGAATGTGTGTTGTTAAAAAGCAGACGTTGCAAATTTTTCGTCGGAGATAAATCCATTTTACGAGCGAGATGAAACGAATGAGTCCGAGCAGTAATCCGCAGAGCCACAGATACCGTATTTCCTCGTCGTAGCGGAGACTTACAAAAGGCGTGTATAGTTGCATTTACCAGCTATTCACAACACTTGGTGTACTTCGACTGGAGTTGCATGTAATATAATATTAGCATTATCGCTTCCGCAAGCATCTGAGTGAAGTGCCGATGTAAATCTACATTTAACTCTCTAGAATTATGTATCCCTTACAAACTCATGTCAGAGCGATCCTGGACAATCTAATTGTGTTAGTCATGCACGCACCCTAGATTTATCATAAAACATTCATTGGTTTGTTGATGAAGTTGACAGAGTTATTTCTCATTAAGTAAACGTGTATCCTTCTCTAGTCGCCTTTAGTAATGCGATTCTAAGCTACAGAATCCCTAAACTATTTCGCTCATTATTAGCTTATCACTTTTACTTTCACTTTCTACTACGACCGTGTAAACGGTATAACATTTAAAATTGTTTTCCTTGTGTGCTGCATCTGCCGTTTGTATTGACTTATGATGTATACAGGCAATGAAAAAAGGCAGGCCTATACTGCTCTGCTGTCACCTTCTTCTCTTCCCGAACACTTTGTAATCTTGAGAACAAGCCATATTCTGTTATAAGTACTACTTCCATCAAAAGAAGGTTCATCGCTACACGTCGGTTAATTTTAATGAGATTTGTTGCATTGGCAGCGTAAGGAAATTCTCAATGATTTAGAGAAAATGATATATGTAAACTTCTTTCTTGCATAAACATAAGAAAATATCTCAGGGCGGGAGGCAATTTCCTAGGTCAAATATAACTGCGCGGAACATCTATTCTTTCACCTCTCTTTCAACGATGTTCCCCGACTTCAATATGTACAATATTGTTGCAGTGATTGCAAAGAATCACATTCCTGAGGACTAAAGTAAAATTTATCATTAAAATCCATTCTTTGTATATCTATAGTAAAATATGTACCGTTGGTGTGTTGATGCTGGTGTTATTCCAATCAGTATCGTTCACATTGTTCAATCTGAT
>NC_142946.1:19507841-19537841 GCF_046866305.1 Octopus bimaculoides | reverse complement strand
TTTAAAGCAAATAGAAATAAGATTACAGCAAGCTTTGCACAATTTGATATTGTAGATTTCTATGCATCTATTTCTAGAAAACTGCTAGATAAAGCCCTCACTTTCGCAAGTGATTTTACAGAGATTAGTGAACAAGATAAGGATATGATCCTCCGTTCTAGAAAGATCTTAGTCTTCACCTAGAACACAGAATGTGGTCAAGACCATTGATACAGAGACTTCTTTCGATGTGAGCATGGGGTCATATGATGCAGCAGACATATGCCGTCTCATTGTGCTATTCCTGCTTGACACGTTAGGATAAGCTTTTCATGGTGTATATTTCGCTCTAGATTTAGCTTAGGAATAACGATGGACACGCAGAATATCGTTTATGAAAACATTTGATCTTAGCATAACAAAAAATATCAACCCGAGGTTTGTGAATTTCCTTGACGTATCTCTAGATTTACAAAAGAATATTTACAAACATTATAGCAAGTCCAACGATAGATTTAATTTTATTAATGTAGGTACTTTCCACCGCCATAGTGTTTATGGATTTAGTTAAGAATATTAGTAGGAGAATTTGTAGCCTCCCCTCCAGTATGAACATATTTAATATTACCGCCCCGCTACGTAACAATGCCCTTAATTGGATTTAATGCGAACACAACTTACAAATGACTATCAACATGTGGTACAATTAAATATAAACCAATTAAATATAAACCAGAAACTACTTATATGATTTTGTGTCTGAAATTTACTGAGTACAAATCTATTATACTTTTGCTGACACTTGGCACTTAGCGGAAACAAGCGCATCACATTTCAACACTTGGCGTAAGAATGATACGTTAAGATCGAGAACACATACCACAAGTCATTTTCATTGCCGATCTAACGCTTCTATCTTCCCATCCCTGTAACTAGACTTCTATGATGTATGGAATCCAGCAGGTGACAATATATAACTAAACAAAAAGAAATAGAATAATATCCATGTACAATATTCGCAAATACAGAGAGCAAAATGTGAATGGAAAATGGAAATATTCTCTAGGATAATAACGTCTTTAACTAAAACATTGTAGGTACTCAAAAGTATTAAGATAACACGTAAGAAGTATACATAATACAGCAATAAATGATATACCATTAATAATAAAGTATATGCTGGTATTTATTTTGATCTTTCTATTGTCTAGTGCTTAACTAGATTTTGAAATAATCAGTTTCTGCCAAAATAAACAACTTAACGGAAGAGAAGACAAATATAAACTTAGAGAAAACAAATATAGTTGCTGGTTAAGATTGAAGTTGGATATTTCAACAATACTAGTATGAAGTAAAATAACAAAACACAAGATATATATATATATATATATATATATATATATATATATATATATATATATATATATATATATATATATATATATATATATATATATATATATATATATATATATATATATATATATATATATGTATATATATATGTATATATATATTGGATAATAGAACGAATGTTTTAAACCTTTTAGCTTACTGGTAAAGCACGCTCATTTTCAAAGTGATCGTTAGGTATATAACAAATGAAAGCCAAAAGGAGGAACGTGCGAGAATTTATTATTAATCACGACAATTGATTCCTCTTGGGTGGGACACCCAACAGCTATTTCATGAGTATCGGGTGGAGCAGATGTATCTCGTCGGGTGGTAAATAAATACAACTCGCTAAAATGACTGCTCCGCAATGTAAATTCCCTTTTTGTAGAGAGAAAAGCAGCCATACGAAGGAAATATCTTCATTTATATAGAAGAAAAAAATAAAATCACTCTGGATTGCGCGTTCATTTCTCTTTCTGCCATTTTTGATTTTAGATTTGATCTTCTATATAAATGAAGATATTTCCTCAGTCTGGCTGTATTTCTCCTAACAAAACGGAAAGTTATATTGCGGAACAGTCATGTTAACGAGTTTATATTGTATTATCGCCCGACGAGATACATCTGCTCCACCGGATGCGTCTGAGCCAGTTGTTGAGTGTTCCACGCAAGAGAAATCGATGCTCGATATGTCGAAATAATTGTTGTGATTAATAATAAATTCTCTTATATTCCATCGTCTGTATTTCATTTGCTACACGCACACGTGCGCACACACACACACACACACACACGCACACACACATATTTATATCTATATATACACAGATGTATTCATAGATTATTATAATTATCATCATTATTATTATTATTATTATTATTATTATTATTATTATTATTATTATTATTATTGTTGTTTTTTTCTTTCGTTAGCATCTTTGAATTCTGTTTCTATTTACTGTCCGGTGTCTTTCTTACACCTAGGACAGAGAAACGTAGTCTATACATTGGTAGACCTTTAACATAAACACACCAGTTTGTTCAATTACGGAGGCATGTGCTAGAGAAAAAGGGGAAGGAAGAGAGAGACAAAAACTAAAATATAAACAATCAGAAAAGTAAACAAATTAAGGGGTAAAAAGGAAAGATAATTCAGTGAGGATGCTCTCCTAAATTCGTGTGGCGTACCATTTAAGAAATCTTTTTCATTTCCTGCATGGATGGTAAGCCAGTAATCATTCTTAAATAATTTTAGTTCCTTTTTTTTTATCATGCCAAGTGTTCCTAAAATCACTGGTATTTTAACCGTCTTGAGATGACACGTCTTTTCAATTTCGATTAGCAAATCTTTATATTTTTAGAGCTTAACAAACTCTATTGCCGAGATAATGTGGTCACGAGGTATGCTCATGTCAATCAATAAACATACTTTATTGCTTTCTCTCTCACAACAATATCTGGTTTACTTGCCTTCATGGTCTGGTTTGTACATACTAGGACGTCCTAAAGAATAGTTACATGTTCGTTATTATTTTATTATTATTGTTATTATTATTATTATTATTATTATTATTATCATTATTATTATTATTATTATTATTATTATTATTATTATTATTATTATTGTTATTATCATCATCGTCATCATTATTATTATTATTATTATTATGATTATCATCATTATTATTATTCTTATTATTATGATTATCATTATTATTATTATTATTATTATTATTATTATGATTATCATCATTATTATTATTATCATCATTAGTCACAACTAAAACAGTTCCTGATTAAACATTCATGACGATTATTTGTACAAAACATTGTGGCATTAACTAGCAGATAATGTAAGATAGATACCGGAGTCGCATGTACAGTGAAAGACGAGTAAATAAACACAAATGTGAAAGCAATGGATATCTTCTAATGATATTCTGATTGTCAGTACATGAACAAGGGTCATTAAATATGAGACAAAAGCGAAGACAACGTTAACGCTTGATACATATTCGCGTATGAGATTTTAAGCAATGTTATTTATGGAAAGACTTGAAGACGTAATCGAAAAACATAAAGAAATAATGTTTCGAAAATAAATAAATAAATTTTGTACATGGAATTTACTCCAGTTTGCATTATTTTATATGAAACATTTCAAGCTGGATGTTGCGATTATTGGTAAAAATTGCTGATCTCAAAGATTTCAAATCTATTAAAACACAATACGATTTTGCTTGAAGCTATTTGTGACCTTTCACGTATCATAATATCGTCCCTCATTATAGTGTTTATATATTTGAAATAGCTCTGGGAAATGTTATTTACCAAAAATATAAAATAACAAAACAAAACAGGTATATAATATTTTACTTCGTTATTTTTCAAATAGGTCAGCTAATATACGTATGTGCGTGTATGTGTGGGTGTGTTTGTGTGTGAGGGGTTGTGTGTGTTCCTGCATGTGAGAACGTAGTTTTGTATCTATATCTTCCTGAATGCATGTATAATTATGTATGTTTGCATATATCTATACCTGCCAATGCGTGTATCTACGTATGTATGTATGTATATTTGTATGGAGGTGTGTATGTAGCCATATTTGTTTCCATCCCTAACTCACTTTCTGTATATGTATATATATATATATCGGTTTAGTATTCTATTGATAGGTTTAGCGAACTGTACGTTTTTACTGTGAGGAGCACATGTCAATAAGATGAATGAAGTGAACACATTAACTTTGGCATGCAATTTTCATTTGCTTTTGTATGGTGCTGAAATGACATCAATGACAACTACCTACAGACACTTCCGTCATTTCATGTTTTTTTCTTCTTATTTTTGTTAACGACACGTAAATGCATGTTGTCTTGTTTCTTTCTTTTTTTTTTTTTTGAATAGAGCAAACTTACTATGTTTAGTAAAATCTAACTGAGATGCACAGCTCGCAACTGAAAGTTAAAAAAGAAATAAAGGGTATTGCATGTTGCAATGGACAATTCTAGACGGATAAAAAATATATGTATCAATGCAACAAAATATAATGCAAATGAATAAGCAGACGAACGATTCAAACTTCACGCCAAATCTTGGAGTTTTGAGAGGATGCATCTGTTTTGAGAAGTATTAATTTAGTTAGTTGAAACTATCATTTTCAATGAACTAGGACATAGCCAAGTGAACATTCAACTGAACAAACCAAAGATTGACAGGTGCCTCTCATTACCGCTTCTATCTTGTAAATATTCGCATTTCCTAATGTATAATGCGTAGAGAAATTTGTATTGACGGAACAGCCTGCTTCTGAAATTAATGTGCATGCAACTGAGCATTCTAAAGACGTGTGTACCCTTAACGTAGTTCCCAGGGATATTGAGCTTCACACAGAGTGTAACAAATTTGGCCCTTTGAAATAGAAGTATTACTCATATTTGACAGCTGAGTGGACTTCAGTGACGTGAAATGAAGTGTCTTACCGAAGGACAAAACACGCCACCGGGAATTGAACTCAAGATCTTACAATCATGAGCCGAATACTCTCACCACTAAGCCACGCACCTTCACGCAAATTTATATAGGTTACTTGTTTTACAAATCCCCCCAAAATTAGATAGATTTAAACATTTTTCAGTCTCAAATTAATGTTACGCTCGTTTTCTAAGGAAATGTTCTACACACACACACACACACACACACACACGCGCGCATATACACACACACATACACACACACACGCACGCACACACATACACAAACACGCACATACACAAGTTCACACATGTACGCGCGAAATATTTAGTATTAACTGTACCACACATCTTTTCTTCACAAACCTGAGTATTATAACTGAAAGCCTAACGCATGCCCCAACCGGACAATGTCTCAAGAATAATTGTTCTCGTCTTTCTGAAAATATGATTTTGGTAAACTTGTATGAACGGTTTTGATATTTAGTATTTATTATATCATATACAATGACACATACCCATATATATATATATATATATATATATATATATATATATATATATATATATATATATATATATATATATATATATATATATATATATATATATATATATATATATATATATATATATATATGCATACATATATCTGAATATACCTACCAACGTGTATATAGATGCGTATGTGTTTGTAAGTATACACGCAAGTGGGATTATATATGAGAGCAAATCCTTCATAAAATTTCTTTGATATTGATGAAGGACTGGATCAAAGACAATCATGGAATGATTTGAATCGTTTTACTTCCTTTTCGAAGTGTTGGTGATTCGTATTTCAAATGTAATGTTACAAGTCTATGTCTAATTTGAAATATATACTAGAATATACTCAATTAGAGATATATGCTGCTATACACCTAATTGCAGAAATAGTATAGACAGATATATTACAGAAACATTCTCAATATACCACTTTTCTGAATTAAAATCAGGATATATCTTACGATCACAAACATGCACAAGGACTCTTACCCTTAAAACCGACTCCAACACATTCGCATACGCACACATATACACCCACCAGAATACAAGCGCATAGAGAAATACTTTTGCACACTTACACACACACTCAGAAAAATACAAGTTAAGTTCAAAAACAGGCAAACACATACTCACACGCAAATTACACACTAGTGCACACACACTGGCGCACAGTAACTCCTTCCGTCTTGCATCCGTTCTCATTTAGGAAGATTTATATACACATAAATCTTTACGAGATGACAGACAAATCTCTGGCTAATACGACCTGAAATAACATGTCGATAAATACGACACTGACACAAACAGTAACACATATGCAAGCAAGCAGCCGAGCCTAAACACGCTCATGTACCCTCCACGCCTCTATAAACCGGCATGTACATATACAAAGGACTAATACGAAGACAGACTCAAAGTAGACCTGAACGAGAAATTACGTGTCACTAATGAGATCGTCAGTAGTAAGAAAACGAATTTTACAACTGTAGATTAAACACACCATTGATTAGTTAGTGGATTAGATAACTAATCATTTGACAAGCAATTAACGAGTGAAATTGAATTTGTGCGAGTGATCGTCCCACGAAACAATGTGTGTGTTGTGTGTGTGTGTAATAAATCATCTGGGCTTCCTTTAGTTTCTTATATAGACTTATTCACAGGTCGAAAAGCATGAAACCAAATAGACAATGAGTTTATGAATCTCTACCTCAACAAAATACAATGGTTAAATTGTTTAAATACTAACCAAATAATATCATGGAACATTTAGATCTAATGAGAAATAGGCGGACGAACTAAAGGTTACATCTTTCTACATCTTTTTGCGTACCTTAAACCACAATTTGAATAAATTTCTGTATAAAAATCACTTTGATCTAATACTGGCATATCTAAATAAACACACCCAGTCGCAAACCTTCCAAGGTTGACTGAACTCTGAGCAATAGCCTCTAGCTTCTGAAAACAAATTAAATATAAATAACACCAACGGCAGCTTAAGGAATCTCAGACCACCTAATCTTTCTACCTATTTACAATTCTTTTGTGACCCCCTAAAATCTCCTAGCTTTGAAGCTGACACACCTAAAGCAACACTCCAAATTAGAAAGCAACACTCCAAATTAGAAAGTTTTACTAGCTAAATTCTAAATAATAAACCTTCTTATTTTCAAAGCAGAAAAACAAATCAATTCTTCCATAGAAATTCAAATAGAATAATCAGAAATTAACCTAGATACACATCTCCTGAGAAGCTAAAATTTCAGCTACGTATAGAGATTTTTCCTCAGCCGCCTGTGGTAGACATTAGACACAATAAGCATATAAGAGAAGTACTGGCCGCTATTTCTGACTCCAAGAAAACTATCATTGGGTTATCTGTACGATGTATCTTGTAAAACATGACTCATGAATTCCATCAGGAATCAAACAGAAAAAATGTTATAATTTATACAGAAGGTGGAACATGTAGAGATTCACGTTTGGTATAGTCGGCAATGTACACGAAACACAACTTGATTTATGGTTGTACAACTGGACAATTAAACAAAAAATTTAATGGGCACAGACATAACTTGCCTAGCATTTTGGTTCAAACGGCTGCAATCTTGAAAGAGACTTGAAAGTGCACGTTCTCAGATAATATTGTGAATATGCTTCACTTTTACATCGCAAAATGCTTACGGAGTAATATGTTTGCTGGTAATTAACATCACGCACTGGAAGAATGAATAAAATGCAAAATGTGTTTATCCACATAATTGCCTCTATATCCATTCAACTTGTTACCACTTGTAGCCATTGTTTAACCCCGTGGAAATGTCCACCTTTAAAGATATCGAAGTTTACGTTGAAATCTTTGTGCACTATTAAATGCCTTTGGAGTAGAAATACATGGATAAGCTGTGCTGTCAATGTATAAGAAAAGCAATATCGCCATATTCTGATGCTTGATATGGTAAAATAAAAAAATTTCTTGGGTGTGTGGCAATTTACAAAATATATGTATGTACAGTCTGCAGAGGGGTCAGAATAATTTGTTCGTAAATTACTGCAAGTGTATATATGTTTACCAGGATGTGTATATGCGTATATTCGTGTAAATGTGCATGGCATTCCATAGAACTTTTATCTTCATTCTATCTAAATAGATGCCCGTGAATGCAATTCATTGGAAGAGAGGCATGATTATGCATGTGTTTTGTGTAAGAGGTATGCTTGTATATAAGAGTGTGTGACTGTGTGCATTTGCTTGTAGGTATGTAGGTGTATGTGTGTATGCGATTGTATGTATTTTCCAGTGTGTATGTTTGTGAGAGTGCCTGTGTGTGTAAATTTGTACGTATGTATGTGTAAGTGTAAGCGTAATTTTCAGATCTGGGAAGCTAATCGGAAAATGAGAGAGAATATATATAAAAAAAATACAGAATAAAATATAATGATGATAACGAGGCTGCAGCGTCTAATGTTGGTACTGATACCGCCGCCGACGATGATGCTACGGCTGCCACTGCCGCCACTGCCGCTTCATCTGCTGCTGATTGTGATGATGATGTTGATGAATATGTTGATGACGCTGATGCTGATGATTTTTATGATGCTGAGGTACGAAATATATTGTGATGATGAATGGATTGTATGTAATAACTTCTTGTGTATTACAAAGATTAAATCGAAACCAATTCATGCACGTATACATACACACACACACACGCACACACACACACACGTATATATATATGCATCCATATATATGAGTATGTATATATATATATATATATATATATATATATATATATATATATATATATATATATATATATATATGTATATGTACTTATACATACACACACACTGTATATATATATATATATATATATATATATATATATATATATATATATATATATATATATATGTATATATATGTGTGTATATAATATAAAGAAATTAATCTAAAGTTAGTACATATGGCTATGTGCCGTTCACCCATGATATATTTATTCTATATAAATTTCGTGTTTTCATATTAAATGGCCATTTTTATCTAGATGTGTGTGATTGATATTATTATTATTTCATATTATTAATGTTTATAAGGGTGCATTTCCATATATTTCCATGCATTCATTCGTATTTCCAAATATTCCTATGTGATTATATATATATATATATATATATATATATATATATATATATATATATATATATATATATAAATGCGTAGATATATACAAGCATATATAAATAAATATATATATCTATAGATATAAATATATATAAACTGACATATACATGCACATATATATGTGTGTTTGTGAGATTCCTTGAGTATGCGCCTATGTGTGAATAGATGATTTTTATTTGGATGTGCATGGTTCTATGTACATTTTATATGCTTATAAACATATACGTATGTATATGTTTATTTATATACATTCTCACATACATAAATATATATACATAGATAAATACATGTGTGTATATATAAATATGTATAGGTGTATATATATATATATATATATATATATATATATATATATATATATATATATATATATATATATATATATATATATATATATATATATATATATATATATATATATATATATATATATATATATATATATATATATATATATATATATAATATATATATATATATATATATATATATATATATATATATATATATATATATATATATATATATATATATATATATATATATATATATATATATATATATATATATATATATATATATATATATATATATATATATATATATATACTCACACAAACACATTTATGTATATAAATATATATGGAAGATATGTTTCATTATATTTGTTGTAATAAAAGTTTTCTTCTGGCCATCTTTGTGGGGAATGGGAAATAAAAATCAACGTCTTTGGTAAAAAACGTTTTCCGATTGAAAAAGATGTGAGAGTTGAGAGAGAGAGGAAATTGAATTTAGGTGATCCATCATTAGGGAAGAAGTAAAAGAAAAAAAAATAATAAATCGGCTGGCAAGACCTTTATGAAATAATAGATAAATAAATAACTAGATGCATAAATATATGTATGTGTTTTTGAATCTCATTCGATTTCCCATTCATTCTATCTGAAGAAGAAATTCAATCTTCAAAAATCTATAATGGGTAATCAAAACGCAGGCTCTATGCAATCCTAGCTACGATCATTTTCCTTCATATTATATTTTTTTATTGCATAGTATATTGGTATGTATTTATTATGTATGTATGTATGTATGTGCGTGGTGTGTGTATAAATGTATATACATACACACGCACACACACAGACACACACACACACACACACATATATATATATATATATATATATATATATATATATGTGTGTGTGTGTGTGTGTGTGTGTGAGTAGTTGAACATTTATTCATGCACATCTATAATCATATACACAAACATGAATACATAAATAATATATACATACTTACACACTACACCATATATATAAATATATAGAGAGAGATAGACATACCCCCTTATATGTATATATGCCGATGCACACATATACATACACACGCACTCTCGCACACATACATATACATACATCCGCATTTTTTTAGCGACCTGCATACTTGTTTTTTTTTATCGTATTTCTTACATAATTATGGGTTCTGAATTGGCAAGACTTTCGTTAATATTATATATACGGATTTGTATAATTGTTATCCAATGCGGATTTCTTAAGCAATTTAAATTGCCCAAAGAACCGAAGTTCTTAACAACTAATCTTAAGATCTAGAGGAAGTATAAATGAAAATTAATATGTGAACTTATAACTTGTGATGTTTGCATAACGCTTTTATATGATTCCCCTCTCAGATATATTATAGGTTTGGTTGCACTAGTTTATATCACTTTTAGATTAAGTAGGGCCATACATCTTTATGCTGAGAACAACAAAATAATCCTAACGCGTCATTAGAAACTTTCCTTGAGAAGAGATAAAATAGCAATTTATTTCAAGGATATACAATTATGTGAATGAGAAAGGAAGAAAAGTTTAAGATGATTAAGGTGTCGTATATTCTAATTAGCAGAGGACCGGCATCGGTCAGAGAGAAAGAGGAAGAGTGAGAGAGAGAGAGAGAACATGAGGGAGAGTGAGAGGGGGGGAGAGAGAGAGAGAGAACAATGAAGATCTAAACACGTATAAACAAACCATGCACATATACATAATTTACTCAACCATCTACTGATATATATATATATGGGGTGGCTGTTTGTGTGTGCATATATGTATTCATACATGTATGCATGTTTGAATAATATATATGCACATACAATCACAGACATATATGCACACCCAAACGCTTATACAGGCGTGGATACAAGCATACATGATTATTTATCCATGCATATCTGCTAGAGTAATTATCGTCAAGAGATCAGTTGAAGCCCCAGGAAAACAGCCAAATCTCCTTGAGACATGCTAAAAACAGAACCACATCTTGCATTTCAAAATATGTTGTAAAATAGAGAAGATTTTATTACTAATAAAATAATTTACAGAAGAAATGTTTACACGACGGCTTAACATAGTATCAAAATTCCCCCCCACAAATTACACCCTGATTTTATTAATGGTGTTTACTATGCTTTCAATTTTTTGAATTCGAAGACTACACAAAATTGTGATTAAGAAAAAAATAAAATTGGATTGACATCTGGAAATGGGATGATATCTAATCTGAGTATCATCAAACATAAAATAATATAGCATTTAAAAATGTTGAATCATATTCTCGGAAGAGGGACAATACAAGATACAAATTGTTCCACTCGAATTGAGGGTTGTTATTTCACCGATATGATTTATAAGTTATTGTCAGTCCACTCATTTTCAGAGGGAGCTGGATACGAAGGAGTATATGTTATGTCACAGTGAAGCTTGATACAGTTATATGGATTGTCTAAACATCAGATTAATTAATTATGCTGAACTCGAAAACATCTATCGCTTTAACTAGAAATAATTCGGCAGAAAAATGGTAATTCATGGGCATATAAACAAAAGATGCAGCACCCCCTCATAATATATTATGAGGGGGTCATGGTAAGCTCCGTGCTTTATGGGTGTCCTGAACGGCCGGCTTATTTTAAAAGGCTTATAACACTAAACACCGGTGCAATAAAGGTGTGAATCTGAGAGTGGAATATATTGAATAAAATTATAATTCTCCTGTATTTTCTTCTACCGAAAGATCAAAACGTTTAGCATAAGCTCGTATATATCTTCTTCTTAAAAGCAGCAGAATTTTTAGTAATATTATTAGAGAATGTGGATTTCTTTCACAGGAAATTTTTTTTTTTAATTTTCAGGAGGGGTATCTCTTAGTTATGTTGTTGCTATAATTAACTGGCACATTGTTTTATTGTCTTCCCATTGATAAAATGAAACATATTGAAACTAAATAAGAAAGATGCCTGAACATAAGAGTCTCTACCACATTGACCTAAGTTAATAAAGAGATTTTGGAGAAGGGATTTATAGAGGATTTAATTGGTTAAAATTACGTTTGTGGAAGAAATTATGAAGAAATTTAGTTTGGAACTAAATGTGTATATGTAGAATTACTACGGATCTACAATACTAAAATAAACCAGGATGGTAAATAGTGACAGGAAGATATTCTATAAACTTTAGTAAAATTATACCGTGCAATCCGCAACATTTAGTCATTAAATTACTGTAGGTTCTCCTATCTTCTAGTGAAAATTATTATTAAAAAAGTACTCAGAGGAAATGATTTCACTTGAATTCAATAGAAGCAGGAAACGTTTTTCATTATTCAACCATTCTAATTTCTTAGATTCACAGCTTGTTTTTGCACGAATTCGTAGTCTTTTGACAGTGGTAAAACATTTATTTGATTATAATATTTACATTTTTTTAATGTAACATTATGAGCACTTGACTGTATATCGTATAATCATGTGTCTGCAAGCTAAAGTTCCAGGATTCATCCACTTCAATATTTTCCAAGTTTCGTCTTATAAACACTAAATATATTCGTTAACTCGTTAACCAGTTTAAATCACATGGCTGTTTAAGCGCTTTACCGATTTTATTCGCATAAAATACATGATTTATCATTTACATTTATGTGCAATGAGGGGACATAGCATTTTACATTAAAATGAGACTTTACTAAATCTTACATTTTTAGAGGTATAAAATCAATCATACATTTTCCACACACTCTCGATTTCCTTCAAGTTATATGCAAATTTTATCAAAAATAACAGCCATTAAACGTGTCCATACGCTGGAAGTAAAGAAGTATACAATCTCAACAAAACTGTATGAATCTCTGAAATCTCTGAAAAAAAAATGAGTTTCATACGGGATAGTAATGTCGTAGATAAATTTTGCCAGCATTAAAAAAAAAACAAGAACAGATTTTCCACTGCATCAGAGCTAAGCATTAACTAATGAATACAAATAATGTAAGTGATGTAGGCAAAGCTTTGAAAGATAACTTAGCTAAATCAGATATGTTTCGGCGAAAGATGGACCCAAGATATGTGACCACTTGATGAGGTCTGTTAAGACCTTTTAAAGTAAGATTTGGTTGTATCATAGTCCATTCAAAAAGGGAGTTGTTGTTGGGGACGTATCCAAGTATAGATGTTTTATCTCGTATCCTTGGAGAAATTCATCCAGCCTTCTTTTGAAGGTGATCGTTTTATTTTATTTATTGTATATTCTTAAGGCTAACCCTAAACAGAGCAGGTAGTATTGGAGAATATACATTGCAGTGGATTCATGTCTTGTGAATCTGAATGTGTAGGGGTGCATGGCACGTAGTCCCAGCTGTGTCGGAAATCTGAATTTCTTGTTAAAGTCGTTTGAACGCTATATTCTTCTCACAGTACAAATAATGTAGCACTCACGTGGCACAGGAGAGAATACATTAACAATATTTTAAAGTAGATTAGGAAATCAAAATCAGTTTTGCTTTATTTCATAAGTGATTGTTTTTGTGCGGGCTCAATTCTCAAAATAATTTGTGTGGTTTGGGGAGACCGCAGAGAACAGCAGTCTTCTAGGTATGGCTGTGCAAATTAGAATCAAATCAGAATAAAGATAACATGTTCTCTGGTTTGGTAAGCCAGGATCCAGGAGCTCATCATCCGAGCCATAGCTACATTATCATTTATATGAGCACTGAACCCGAAATTGTTGTCCAGAATTACTCCTAAGTCCCTGATATTATTGGATGATATGCGAACTTGCCCTGAAGGATAGAATATGGTTATTTAAGCGCATTCTTTTTAACAAATGCGTGATTGAAAACTATTCCTCACTTAACTGCCTGTTGCTTTTGCTCTCCTGTTAGCTTACAACATGTAGATCAAACGGGAGATCAATTCTGTTTTCTCCATTCATAATTCTCTGGAGTTCCGTGTCAACAGCGATTATTTTGCTGTGTTTGGATGACAGTTGAAACAAGTCGTACATACCGCAAATAAAGAGGAGTGGAAAAACAAAAAAACCCTAGTTACCTGGTGGGATCCCGCCGGTGACAATTGCCATGGTAGAGTAGATTCCATTGAATGCAAAATGCTGTGTTCTATTCACCAAGAAATATTTAATGCAGTGAAACAATTTTCCAAGGATTTCGAAATTGGAACCATTTGACCGGAGGATATTGTAATCATCGTTGTCGAACGCTTTGACGGCAATGTATATTACGTGAGGTTTCGAAGTAGATGTGAAAGCCTGAAGGACACACTCAGTTTATGACTTCATAATCGATGATTAAAGGATGTCATATATACTAATATATAAGGTATCGACATTATTAACGCTGGACATAACCCATGTATAGCTAAAATAAATTGCTACAAACGTGGTTGCATCAATACACGCAAAAATACAAATACATACGTACATCCTTGGACACACACATATATACACACACACACAAACATACATGCATGTATATATATTTATATATGCGTGTGTGTCAGTATGTGTGAGTGCAAAGACATGAACACATACACCTTATATATATATATATATATATATATATATATATATATATATATATATATATAGGTAGATATAGAGGTTCATACATAGATACATACATGCATACATTTATACATATACTTACATAATACATACATACATAAACACGTACATGCATACATACATACACGCATACATACATACATAAATACACACATACATGAATACATACATACATACACGCATACATAAAATAAGTGTGTTTGTGTCTCTTAATATTCCATTAGTGTCAGTTCCACTACTTAATTACTCATATTAGTTAATGTAATGAGAATCGTGGCTATTGATGAGAATTCCATGAGAGGATCCGCAGTTTTCATTGCATTAACTAATATGATTAAGCAAGAATGGATTCCAGTGTTGACACTAACATTAATGGGTTATTAAATAGCCGAAATTTCATGTACTAATACACACACACTCCTCTTACTAACGTTTATTTATGTCCTTTTGCCTCATATTCTATGTTTATAAAGATTCTATCTTTCGATCAATCCATCCATCAATCAATCAATCAATTAATCAATCAATCAATCACTCAATCAATCAGTCAACCAATCAGTCTATCTATCTTTCCTTAAAATAAATTCATTAAAATTAGTAGAAATAAATCGGCGAGACACCATTCATAATTTAATCTAATTAAATAATTAAATATACCATTAAGTTAGTATTGGACCAAGAAAATATACAGGATTTAATATATCTAAGTGTTTTAATCCGTATGATATGATTGTTTTTTTTTTATTTGCAATAACACAATCTAAATGACATTCCAATGTATTGGTAATAAATCAACGACGTCTCTGAAGGTAATAATAGGAGGTTAGTTGTATCCTATTTCCTTGCGATCGACCATGAACCAATCGAATAAGTTAACTAATCTATGGAATGAAATCCACCTTATTGCTTATCCGAGGCAATTGTTGGCGTTCAATAAATGCATATTCTCCATTATTTATATATTTATATTTTTTTGTATGCACGTCTGTGGCGACAGGGCAATGTAGTATGTGATTTCTACAAAAAACAAGAACACACACTCAAACAATATAAAAAAATAACTAAATCATAGATCATTTCCTTTTATTTTAATTTTGCACCTGTTTTATTTTTTATTTTATTGTTATTTTTTTACAAAAAGGAGTCTTTCATCCGTAAACGTAAATTACACCAACACACGTGTTTTAGATGTTTGTACTTAGATCAAATATAAAAGGGTAATTAAAATTTAATTCATATTACACACACACACACACACACACACACACACACACACACACACACACACACACATGCACATATACATACATACATATACATTTAGGTATGTTTGTTTGTATGTATCTATATATGTGTCTATGTATGTATGTATAGTTGTAGCGGTGTATTATTCACATCATGTATTATTTTAATTCTACTAATATTTTCAATTTTTATTTACTTTTAGGCTGATATGTAACTATCTTAAAACGGCTCACATTTTCAACTTTAATACTATCCATTAGTGTTCAAGAAACCTAAAGCTTACAGAATCTAATTTAACTATACTGCGTGTGATTTTGAGGTCATCCATGTCAACCTGTTACCACCTTATCAATCTGTGTCGTTTTTGCCACATGCTGATTGGTTAAAAATAACTTTCTTAATTTTCCTTTTACTGGAGCTAGCCCAAAAGTATTTAATAGAAAAAGTTAAGCATTGTACTACTGTTGTTAATTACGAAACGCGTTTGGTGTTTCTTAATGGTGATAAACATTTACCGATGTTTGTCATGAAACATGAAATTACTTAACAATTTGAAAATACAGAAATATGTAGAAATCGAACTATGAAGTGATGTCATTCACATATGTGTGTTCGTGTGTATGAATATATATATATATATATATATATATATATATATATATATATACACACACACACACATCATATATATATATATATATATATATATATATATATATATATATAATGTAAGAACCTTGTTAAACTGAAATTTCATTATCTAATACGTCGTTCAGCCACAGCCTTTTCATACATAAAGGAATTGACCTATGCATCATGTACACAGTTTTTTCTCTAACGGGGCCATATGAAATTTGAGATTCCATGCGGAATTTTGTGGACATGCGTTTATAATAGACAAAGTATTTTAATTGTTCTAAAAGTCCTAATATTTCATTATGAAAATATAATTGGATCTTTTAAATATTGCATGGCAATAAAGATCCACCTGAATATGATAGAAATGGAAGTGGCCCATATGTGAAAACGGTCGTTAGATGACTTTTCAGTCATCCTACAAAACATGCTTCGGCTCCTTTAGTTACTGTCGCCTCTATTTCTTCCCAAAAAGGCGGATTAAATGTTTCATTTCATTGAGAGTTGTTGATATTCACGCGAGTATTCTCTTCATGTGATCCGCCTAAATTTCATGCTCTTCGTACCAATTTTAAGTAAATTTAGCTTCGAGAATCGGAATATTATATTCCTGGGTTGTTTCACTGCTATCTGTTACAATGTTTGTATCACAGTGATATCATGATAAACTGAAATCCTTAGTCTTTGGATCAGCTTTGTAGTGTAGGCAAATAGAATTTCGTAATAAAACTGGCAGGATTATCGGTGTGCCCCTGCACTATTTACGGTATTGGGGATTACTTGGAGATGTCTCCAGATATGAACTCGTCTAGAAGCAGAAAACAAAATGAATGCCAATTACATTCTTTCATATCATTCATTATTCAAATTATGATAGCTTAGTCACAATTTGTTCCGCTTATCTATGTTGATGTTGGGCAGAATTTGTTTAGCAATTTCATCCATACAATAGTATTCAGTGTTACAAAGTGTGTGATGAAGGGTTTTGTTTCATGCGCAATTAGCAAAGTGGTGGTTTAGCTAATTACCAACATTCTACAATCCTTCTCTGCTCTATATTCTGAAATATAAGGTACGCACAATGCATATCAACAATTGCCAATAGACGAGATAGCTAAATAAAATTTGGTGTTTTCAATTTGGTGCCCATTATGCGTCAAGTATGGAAATGTGTATAATTCCTTCCTTTTTTATATTTTCACTATTCTAAAGCCACCTATCTCCTTGTGCGATTAACCTTCCGAGCGCGAACTTGTGCATACTCACCTACTCTTTAACGGTTTTTGGCAGCAGACAGAGCGCCTAACAAGTGGTCCTCTTCCCTTCCACAAAAAGTGAAATAGGAGTCGTTCAGCTTGTTCAACCAGAAATTGGGGTAAGGCACGACTGTCAGGACGTAGTTGATAACGTATGCTATAAACACCATCCTAGCAGGGATAAAGCCATTCTAGACCAGGTCCGTGTTAGGGCAGTCACTCTGCTTATAACCTCGCTCCAATCCTGCTCTATCTGGAGGTTTGGACCGAACCAGACCCCTTGCATCTTAATCGGAGCTTCCATCCAGTGTCCCAAAACGTTATTGTATGGCATTAAGTTGTCCCTCCAGGTGCCGAGTTGCAAGTCAGCTGACTTGTCCTGATTAATTACTACTCCTGCCAACGCTTCGTATCCTTTGATGACGTTTTCTACAATAGCTGCCCTACATCAGACACGATGATGGTAATGTCAGCCGCGTACGTAGTAGCTGTTCTTCTGCCCCTTAGATCACGCGAAACGCCCCCTACCGCCTCCACCTTCGCAGTAATGTCTTAAGAGCCAGCACTTACAAAAGTTCAGACGGGAGACATCTCTGACGGACTGAGCGCTCGAAATTGAACGGTTTCGAGAAGAAACAGTTCACCCAGACAACAGACTCGATGTTGTTGTACAAAGCAGCGATCCAGCAACGGAAAGTCGGGCCTAGCTCGGCCGCCTCAGGAACCGCTGGCAGACACCGATCGTCGACCCTATCAACTGCTTTAGACTGGTCTAAATGCACCAGTGCCCCATCTTTGCCAGCGAGTTACTCACCCTCTCTGAAGAGTAGCGTGTGAGGTGGGGTTGTCGTCTATCCACCGGCATGGGATAGTGCATGTTTGCGCTTCACCAATAGGGCCTTCCACGACACGCGCCAACCTCTTTGATAGCACCTTGGCCAAAATTATGTTAACTTATAACGCGCTAAAAGAGAACGACTCTCCCCAGACGCAACGGTATATATATATATATATATATATATATATATATATATATATGTGTGTGTGTGTGTGTGTGTGTCTGTGTGTGTGTGTGTGTGTGTGTGTATGTGTGTGTTTGTGTATGTATGTTAGTGTGTACGTGTATTATGGTTATCAGAAGGAAATTAATGACTATAAATTAAACACATACTAAAGTAGTTCAGTATGTGTTTAATTTATATTTATTAATTTCTTTCTCATAACAAATTTACAAATATGTCCATCTTAATAATTTACGAATATATAAATCTTAATGACGTTTTCAGTGATAATTCCAAAATGTTTATTTTAAATATTAATATTTAATATGGGTATCAAGAATTCGGTCATATTTTAATCGGACAGAAATCTGATATAGGCAAGAGCTGGTGATTAATAGGCTATGCAGTGAATATTTATTGCCGACATATTCGTTCTTGCTACTCTTAATGCTATTGCTACACACACAGATTAGAATCACTAATACTACTGAGGCTACAAAACTTACCAATTTTAATATGAATAATTTATGAAGTTATTACGTAGGGGCTGCATTTGCGGTGACCAACCAGAAATGCATCTAAAATACTAATAATTTATCAAACATATACTATATCCCTCATAAATCTGAGACTTGTATAATATTGTCGGGTAATAAACATCGTAAATAATGTACAACGAGTAACCAAGTATCAAAAATTAACAAAGCTACCACCAAACGTGAATCGACTATTTGCATTCTATTGGTTGTTTTACATACCTTTGACCGTATTTATAGCAAACTGTAATGCCTATGATAATAAACTTGGGAAATAATTAAATAGGTTTTAAAGGGATATTTATCACTAGAATTTGATTGGTATATTAAAAGTAGTTGTAAGACAATATAAACGAATTATCTTTAGCACAAATTCAGGATAAACAGTTTATATTTTAATATTGGTTTAGATTTCGGTACAAATCTGCGAGGATGGGTTAGTGGATTATATCCACACCGGTAATCTAGTGGTTATCATTTTATCGACTCCGAAATGCAAAGTTAACCGGGTCGGGATTTGAAAGGGAATGTAGGCAAAACACCGCTAAGCATTTTGCGCGTCGTGCTAACGGTTCTTCAAATTCGCCTCCTTCGGTTATTCTTTAATATGGAATATGTTAAAACAATGACTGCTTAATATGAGCTGTGATATATGGTAGGCTTCCATGACCAATTATAGTTGCAAATCTAAATAAACATGACGTTTTTATGCAAGGAATATGCTAAAGGCAAAAGAGAAGGTATTAATTAAACAAAAGAATTGGCAATTCAATATAATGATGATAGTTCCCTTAAGTAATATTTGCGAAATCTTGATATTTGAAAGTGACAGCACCATCAATATTAAATAAGGCACACAGTATTCGGTACTTAAAATCAGTTACACATGAATCAAAAATAAATTAAATATTAAGAATCGTCTTAATTATGGTGAATATTGCAGCATTGACCAAATGTTCTTTCTCTCTTAAAGCGACTACACAATGCAATGTTTTCTCATTTTCAAGACAGCAGGACTAGATTTGGCAAAGGCTTAGTAAAGCAGGAACTTTGGCAAAGGTTTAGTAAAACAGTTCCATGAAAAATATGAATATCGACCTAGATAGTATTTATATTGTTGCAGACTGACAAGGATAAACCACACAACATTTGGACAATGAAGGTTTGTGAGATAATGCCCAATAAATAGTTCCTCGATGGAGGAATGTCATGATTAAAAACAATCGAAAACAACATTTTGATTGTTTTTAAACTTTGTGTTTTATATGAAGATTGCCTTGGCAGTTTCATCCACTGGAAAGTACATCGGATAATAATATATGATTTTATATCAATGTATATAATTCCAAATGTATTCAACAACCGTATATCATGCAACAGTCGTATGACAAATCCAAGAAGCTACAGGGTCGTAACGACTGGTACAGTAACCGTTGAGTAGGCAGGGAGCATGGATCTATCTATCTATCTATCTATCTATCTATCTATCTATCTATCTATCTATCTATCTATCTATCAATCTATCTATCAGTCGTTTTATCTATGCGTAATAATGCATACGTCAGTAATATATTACAAGGAGTCATCTGCAAATTTAAAACGCGTTATAGTTTGTGTAAAAAGCATTAGTAAAGAAAATAAGCTGGAATATCACACGGCATCTCCAAATTCACTCATACATAAATACACATGTACACACGCGTGCACAGAGACACGCGTTGTGTGCGAACAAAGACACATACATGCATATATTCGTTGCATTATCAAGCAAAATATAAAATACAAGTTCTGTGCAAATAGGACGCTAGTTCTTCATTCATGCCTTCTCTTTGATGTGAAGCGGATATTGTGAAGACTTTCCATACCATGGGAGATGATACGTGCGGAAGACCTTCGCTGTATAACAGTTCCGTAAGTGTGTGATGAAATATTTCATCACATATAAATATTTCATTACAGCCAACGATCTAACTATTCCCTCGAATCGCAATCTACAATTATGTTTCAGGGTCTTCCTCTGTCATTATAAATGTAGCATTTCATCGCATTGAACATTTGAATGAATATCTTCCAGCTGAACCCTTGGTGGGAACTAAAGTACATAAATGCATCGATCGATGGATCCATCCATCCAACGATCGATCGATTGATCGATCCATCGATCCATCGATCCATCCGTCCATCCATCCATCCATCCATCCATCCACCCATCCATCCATCCATTCTTCCATCCATCCTTCGATTGATCGATCGATCGATCGATCGATCCATCGATCCATCCAACCTTCCGTCCGTCCGTCCGTCCGTCCGTCCGTCCGTCCGTCCGTCCGTCCGTCCGTCCGTCCGTCCATCCATCCATCCATCTTTCCATCCATCCATACATACATAGATACATAGATACATGGATACATACAAACATACATACATACATACACACATACATACATACGTATACAAGTTACTGTGAATAGTGTTAAACTGAACCGACTAACTTATGCCATACTTAAAAAAGAATTGTCAGTTGAAACACTCCTGAATAGGCAAGACAATACCCCAAACTGCATTTGCAAGAGTACTCAGAAAGTCGCTTCCCTAAATCCTAATACATGGTATCTGGATGTTCATTCACGTGGAAGATATTCAACACTGAAGCACCAATGGCAAAATCTCTCGTGTCTCCAATAAAACAGATCTTGAACATGATCTGCTCTCTTGTCAATTGCAATTACTCTGACAAATTTTTCGTACTTGTATTTTAATGCTCCGAGTACCCATACAACTACTGGGGAAATGGTTACTATCCTCATTGTCAACATTCTTACAATTTCTTCTTCTTCTTCTTCTTCTTCTTCTTCTTCTTCTTCTTCTTCTTCTTCTTCTTCTTCTTCTCCTCCTCCACTTCTTCTTCTCCTCCTCCACTTCTCCCCCCTCCTCCTCCTCCTCCTCCTCCTTCTTCTTCTTCTTCTTCTTCTTCTTCTTCTTCTTCTCCTTCTTCTTCTTCTGTTACTATTTTTTATTATTAATAATGCTTAACGCGTCGAGCAAATCGATTGGCATCATTTCTAAAGCAGGGGTCAGCTTTGCCGTTCATTGCCTCGAGGGCAATAAAATAAAGTAACTCTCAATTAGCAACCATCATTATGATCACCACCAACCACCACCACCACCACCACCGCCACCACCATTACATACCTCCCATTACATACCTACCCCCACCAAGTTCAGACTGCAATACCCATACCCACGTAGCGAGACTGGCCTTCATACTGGCAACAAGAGATACATATCCCTCTGTGATTCATTTGATCAGGGGATACTGTATTAGTATGCAGTATCGCCTGGCGAAATGGGTCAATGATGATCAAGCGGTCAAGCGGATACCCACGGATAATACGCGCATAGCGAGGTATTAAATACTTATAAACTTCATCCTATAATTATTGTTATTATAATATTTATGCTACATTATATATGTATATATATATATATACACACACACACACACACACACACATACACACACACACACACACACACACACACACACACACACACACACACACACACACACACACACATATATATATATATATATATATATATATATATATATATATACATATGACCATGATGCAACCCCAAAAGCCGACTCTCTAGTCACGATCACTAGACGGCAAGCGGCATAATGACATATGAAGCTTATTTCCATACTCTGAACGTCACCATAAACAAATCTAATATATATATATATATAATAAAGTTTCATTCCTCCATATATCCATATATATGATAAACAAAATATGTAATAAAATAACATAAATAGATAAATTATAGCAAAAACAAAAAAATCAACAAATATGACGATTAATTTGTGAGCCGACCACTAGAAGACGAACTGGCAATGATGTATAAATTGGTGATGTATATAAACTACCAATCAAGCCGACATAATTAAGGTGGAACAAGACCAATAATTATAATTTACTAAACAGCAAATCCTGTTGACCATCCTGATGACATAATTAAGGTGGAACACGACCAACAATTATAATTTACTAAACAGCAAATCCTGATAGCCATCAAGATCTCAATAGTTACAGAGCCGTCATTAGCTCAACTACAATAAGGCCATTTATTACAACCTTGAAGCTACATCACGTGTAACATTATATCCAAAATGTCATACGGCCAAAACATTCAGAACATTGTTAGGGGGGAACATTTTTTTTATGATCCAAGCAAAAATACACGCTTTGTCAGTGACATCAACTTTGCTTGTAATACAATAGTCTCCGAAAGAAACTAAAATATGCAGCTACGAAGACCTACATAACAAGTAACAAAATGTTTACAATAAAAAGTAAACAAATAACAGAAAATACTACGTGTAGTCAGGTATGTGTTACACGCAAAATCAATTAAGTCTGATCGCATACAGCATTCAACCAACAACGGTTGACAGTGATATACTAATGCATACGCACTAAAAACACTTAGTTGTTAGCAATATACCTGGAAATGTTAGAAATCAATGGATGCAAAACATCCTGTGATTTCTGAAGGTATTATGAGATTGATGAACATGAGGTGTTACTTTCCATTGCGAAGAAAAATTCCACTTGGACATAAGATATAAGTTTTTCATCTGGTATGTAACAGTGTAAGAAGCAACATTGAAGTTGTTAGTTGATTTGCTATAAATAGATAACACTTTCCTGATAACAGCCGTTTTACGTCGAAATGAAGAGTTGAAGGAGGAGGAGCAGGACGAAGATGAAGAGAAGGAGAAGAACTGAAATGATGTTTATTCCGGAAGTGTAAAACAAACATGATTATAGATAAGGAGAGGCCTACATGACCGAGTAGCAGAAAGAGATAACTATAAATATATCAGGTGACTCTTACTTCAGATGTACTGAAATGATGATACCTTACTGAGGCAAATGGCAGAGTGCCAAACACCCCGTATAGACGGAGGTCAATAACATTCTGACCACGAAATAAAGAAAACTGTTATGTCGTGACTGCTGCAGACGCCGCAAACTATCAGCAGCAGCATCAACAACAACAAGTTACACATACAGTAGCAACATAATCAATAACATTCACAAGAGCATTGTTGGAAACAGCAGAATTATTTTTTTTTAAATGCCTGAGAAACAACAATATCAATGACAGAAAATGACAGAAAATCTGAGACACACTATCTCCGTCACCACCAGCATGACAACTGCACCAACAGTGAAATATTAAACACAAGTCACAGTACTGACAACGGGAACATGTGGAAAAAAAACACAAACACTATGCTGCAATGAAAGGAAAAAAATAAGACAATCTATAACAAAAAGAGCATTGTAAATTTTAACAGCAATAGTACAAAACATACTTCCGAAATTCAGTCTAATTTAATATTGAAAAAGACCTTAAAGCATATCGATGGTGTATATTTTAATAAAAACAAATACAGAAACTATAACGACAATTTAAAGATCACTTCTAAGAAAGCTCTCATAGGAAATTATCAAACAAGGACGTCATTAGTTATCTACAAGCCAGTTGAGGTAAAGTACTATGGGAAATTACAAAATATTTTTATCGAAAGACTGCTCAGAGAAACTTTTCAAGGAGCTCTTTCCCACATAGAAGCTTGAATAAATCTTAAGCAAGACATCACACTCCAATTTGTCCTGTCCATACAGCATCCCCTTAAATTGGTGTATTTTATCTTTTGGAATAATAAATCTCTGAGAGAGGCGTAAACAGAAACAGTAGCAGCACGGAATCGTGAAGTATATTTTCCACCTAAATGTGGCTCTCCCATATGGGACGATGCTACTGTTGTTTATAGCGCCAAGAATACATCTTCTCTAGCTGGCTAACGATACACTGTCTGTGTCCGATTAGTATTTGCGAATGGAAATCATCGTTCCCATTTCTAGCCTTACGTGATACTCAAAGACCCGGGTGGCTGGGTAGTAACCCGTCATCAGCGTGTGACAATCAACAGCTAGGGATGAGAACTGATTCCAAACGAAAAATACTATATGCCTTTTCCAGTGACAAAGTGTCTCTGATCTCGAAAATGGAGCAATAATAAATCTCTGAGCGAGGCGTAAACAGTAGTAGCACGGAATCGTGAAGTATATTTGCCACCTAAATGTGTCGGACCTATTGGGGACGGAGCTACTGTTGTTTATAGCCACACTGAAAGACATCTCCTCCAGCTGGCTAACAACATATTGTTGTTTAAGGATGTTGAATGAAACACGCATGCTTCCAAATTCCTCTCAAGGCATGGTTAGGCATGTACCCCAATACTTCTGCTCGTAATCACATATCGTCAGCCACTAAGGGACATGCAGAATATTTGCTGTAGCCCATCTTTTATGCCAGGACAAAACAATATACATGATAACACTTCCCATTAGTTAAGATCAGAAGCCACGAAAGCCACTGTCTGGTACTGTATCAGGGCATTTATTATTATTATTATTGTTATTATTATTATCACAATCATTAGTGGATATAGTAGTAGTAGTAGTAGTAGTAGTATCAGCAGCAAATTAAGCAGTAATTTCGTGGGAAAGAAAAATATAAAATGTAGCAACTGAAATATTTTTGTTTTCAATTGCAAGCCTAGAGAATCCAAGCAAAGTCTCAGAAGACAGACGTATATTACCTAAAGAGATATTTAATGATGTAAATATTATAGTCAACATATGGTCAGACGTTTCAGATGTCACTAGAATTAGAAAAAAAGTAATTTGCAAATGAAGTCAACAGACGATTTTAGATCATGCCATACGATATATTCAAATAGATTTGCTTGTCACATTTTATTGCAAATGTGTCATAATCTTAAAAGTAATATTGGCAATGTTAGTATAGAGGAATGCCAGATTAACTGTGAATGTGACGCCGGTGGGATTTCTGATCACAAGGTTGGAATTACTTATCGAATTTTCATCAGGACTTTCTTTCATTTATGCCCACACGAATTTAGATAATAATAATAATAATAATAATAATAATAATAATAATAATAATAATAATAATAATAATAATAATTTATATTATAGGCACAAGGGAACGTCTCGAACGATAGTGCTAATAGGTGACTGGAAAGTCAACTTGGATGCGGGTTTCAATTGTACCAGTGTGAACATTCACGAACTTGAACGACTCATCTAATTGGTATGTAGAGATAGTAGTCCGTAGGCCAGTAGATAAAAATAGGATACGTTATCCAATTTTCAAAATTGTCTGCTACACATACGATAAAATTATGATCTACACGTTTGACATAAAAAGGCTTAGAAGATAGAGACCCGGCTACTGGAAGCTGAACACCTCACTCCCGTCGCACTAAGCTCACACAGACCTGGTTAGCGGGTGCTGAAGCGGTCAATTGTCAACAATAAATGGGGATTTGTCTTGAAATGGGTAGTTAAAGTAGATTCCATTAGGTGTAGTAAGTCATTAGCTATAAAAAGGAAGAGAATACAGGGAAACATAGAAACTTATTACAGGAACGTAATGAAGACGTCATAACCATCAAGATCACGGCGTGATAGAACCTGGAGTAATTTTCAGCCGCAAGCACAAACGATGCATTGCCAGAGCTAAATTGTGTGCTCTAAGAAATCAAAGACTGAAAGCTGCTCAATGTGCGGGAGTGTCAACAGAGCCAAAATTTAGTCTTTGTTGGCCAAAATAGGCACACTGTAGTAAAATCCAAGCTGATACGCACGAAATATCAGCATAATCTCGCACAACTGTTCGGCGATAATGACAATGCAAAATGCACGATAGACTTCAGTGACTCAATGGACTGAATGTGACGCGTCTCAGCAAGAGAACCAGAGCGTTGTGCCAGGCTAGTAACATCCACAGACGTACGAGATATGATGATAGGCTGCATTGGATTGGATGGTCTTTTATACGAGCTTTACTCCTTTGTATATATATATACACATATATTCATACACACAAACATATATTCATACACACACACATATATTCATACACACAAACATATATTCATATTCAGGTAATTTATTCGTGATGGGTATAGTGTAAATGTCTTATGATATTTTGAGGGTTTCATTATCTGGCTCTTAAGGGTTCTTGCTAAACCGCATAAAGCACTGTGTTTACATTTAAAATTTGTTATATTGTCGATTTCCAGATCATTTCCTTGAAATTTAAGAAAGGATATTATCTTTGAAATCTAAATATAACCAATTCGCCTTAAAAAAAAGGTGTGAGTACATACCTGTTTCTAATAAGAATCACTGATTATCTCCCCTCAAATATATTTGCCTCCTGACTCATTTATAAAATATCCTTTCTCATCCTAACATGGTATGATAATTTCTTAGGATAGCATGGAATTGTAACATTATGACTATCTTCTTAATTATCATTAGCACAAACAAAACCTGTCAATCGTACTGGTTTTTTTAAATATATACATATACTTTGCCCAACGTAACATTTTATATTTTTATATTTTTATATATTTCACTACAATCCACCACCCGGAAAAAAATATTTAAGTGCACTTGAATGAATTTATGTGTCTCATTTAGTCCTACCATAAACTGCATAGAAATTTTATATATGTATATGCGGCTATTAACTGACATGTAAGATGTGAACTTGTATATTGTGTGGGAAACCTATTCACCTTGCTACAACTATACAAGATTTCCACTCCATGATTTATAACACGCATGTTTCGCTTTGTTCTGAGGTGGATACCGATGTATCATAACCACCGCTTGACAGATATATACTTCTCAAATATCATGTAAAATGTCAGCCGAACATGGATTGCACATTTCTCGTATATAATTACGGATATTTTATTCCAGAAGAGCAAATTTGCTTCTTTGTTTGTTACTTTCTTTTACTGCTTAACCTCTATGGAAACTTCAATCTTTATAAAAACGGTTTCTGATTTTGTAGCTCATGTTTTCCAAAGGATTCCATGTTGATATGGTTCTAATGATCAGAGTCAACTAACCATCAAATAGGATTTGTGGGATGTATCACTCTGAATAATTATATACAAGGCCCGTGCAGTAGAAGAGATTTATTATTGTAGAATAAGTATTTTCCGTGTTTGCACGCGACCCAATCCTGCTTTGTAGGGGAGTTAGTCAATGAACTTGATGATGACAATCTGTGTTGGATGTGCGAAGGATATCGAGACGAATTGCTGATTTTCAGTAGTTGTACTAGATCTCCCTGCCATAAACGCGTGTGATAAGAACGCAAACTCTGTAAGATGCAAAATTATTGCGCACCATTATGTATAGAAAGAAAGTGTTTTTAAGTGAATCATGTAAGGTGACATATTAATACATAATTAGTAGCATCATCTCATACTAGTAGATTTATGCAGCAATCTTTCAAATATATATGCACTACATAAGTCAATACTCAAAACATATATTTAATTGTGACCTCGTCTCATAAGTTTGCATGCAACAAAAATTTAACCAAATATACTATTCCATACCTGAGAGCATAAATATAATTTCATATAACACATGAATATCTCTTCATTTGAATATCGTATAAAATAGAAAGAAAATGTTTTTCTTTATGCAGCACACAAGGTGACATATAAATAGATATTTAGTAGATTCATCGATTATGGGACAGAATCTCAGGCATATACATAAAATCATTCAAGGCAGGTAAGAATCTAGAATGTGGTAAAGGTTAAAACCGAGTCGCGAGTCGTAACGAATAATAAACTCGGTGAATTCACAAATATTAGTCGTAGAAATATTGATCATTTGGTTTTCAGTACTACTTCTAGTAGGGATCAGCATGGCTTTGTGCTTTTTCCCTGTGTGTATAGTTTTCGAGCACATATCTATATCTATATCCAGTTCTATATCTATATCTATATCTATATATCAGTTCTGAAAACATGGTAATTACCATGTTTTCAGAACTGAAAGAAAGGACGACGTGTGCATGCAAGAAATATCAGTAAACTATGAATGTCATTCTTAATTTTAATTTCAATTTTATTTTATTAATAGCCTTTTTCTCTTCTCACATATTTTATGTTCATTTTTGATTAGGTTTTCAAAAAAACAAACAAACATGTAACTTAATTAAAACACCCAAAACATGTTTTAAAAGTGGCAATTTCATTTTTATTCATCTTCAATATCTACTTACTCGTGTGGTACTTTTACAAATGTTACACCCCCTCCCATATATATATGTATATATACATATGCACACACACACACACACACACACACATATATATATATATATATATATATATATATATATATAAGCA
>NC_142946.1:19452841-19502841 GCF_046866305.1 Octopus bimaculoides | reverse complement strand
AATCCCTCAACACAAAAATGTATCTCGTAATATTTTTTTCCTTCTCATCTTTTTATTTCTATTACACATGTCTATCCAAAGTTATGACTACGTACACCAACATATTTTCAGTTAATCACTAATCAATAATGCGAAAACATCTATTATGTGAGAACACATCTCTATATCTTTATTATCATACGTTTGATTACAGAGTATAAAACTCTTTACCACTTTTCTTGAAAAGCTACTGTTATTTTAATTAAACGTAAGGTATGTAAGTATATATATATATATATATATATATATATATATATATATATATATATATATATATGCATATACAAACATGACAAAAGTAAATGGATACACGTATAATCGTTGGAATTTATTTTAATCTGAAATTATAAATTCAAATTATTTATTATTATAATGTGAACATCTAATATTTAGTAGACATACCCTTTGCGTGCTTCAATGCATGGACCCTATTAGGCATGCTACTGATCAGATAACTCATATTCTTTTCTAATCTAGCCACAAGGTCCGAAATTTTGGGGGTGGGGGCCAGGTGATTAGATCGCCCAGTACGCAACTGGTACTTAATTTATTAACCCCGAAAAGATGAAAGGCAAGGTCGACCTCGGGGGAATTTGAACCCAGAACGTAAAGATAGACGAAATACCGCTAAGCATTTCGCCCCGGCGTGCTAACGTTTTTGCCAGCTCGCTGCCTTCAGATGACCAATAATCTCTTGAGTAATAATTTTTTGCCAATTTTCACGCAGGAATCGTAATAGTTCTGGCTTTGGGAATGCTCTCTTGTTCTTTTTACGAATTGTTCTATCCATTCCTTACCAGAGATGTTCAATGGGGCTCTTATCTGGTGATTGCCTTGACCATGGAAGCTTTTTAATGCCATTCTCCCCAAACCAATCTTCGGTCCTTTTAGCTGAGTGACAAGGAGCCCTATCTTCTATAAATATAGAGCCTTCATTAATATTTTCACCACTGGGGAAGATTGGAAGGGGTCCTTCCTGCAATATGAACACATATTTATCTGAGTTTATGTTTCCTTCATACTCCACCAGCTCTGATCCACCATTGCTCTAAATTGCTCTCTAGGCCATCACAGAATAGCTATTTTGTTTCATTGTTGGCTACAAACTTTTCATGTCAATTCTTTGATAAAATAGTCCCCAGACCACACTCGACAACTGTCAGAAAATAATCAAATCTGGACTCATTAGAGAATATGACAGTGTCCCAAAATGCTAGTTGCCTCTCCACCATCTCAGTGGCCCAATCTATTCTCTGCTTGATTTTGGCTGGTCAAAGTTGTTGTTCCATTCTTACGGCTCTGCCATAGTAACCAAGGTTTGGGGATGCCTGACAGCTGTTCTGTGAGTGATATCAACTTGTTCTGCTATGTAAGAGGGCTTGCAACGAGAATTATCCTCCGCACTTAATTAGTAGAGAGAAAGGTCCTGTAAGAGGGCCCTGGTCCACCTGAGCAAGGTGATGTGGATTCCTCAACCTACTTTCTGGTAACTTGCGCCACCACACGTTTAGCTCTAGAAAGCACGATGCCATGGTTTCATGTGATTTTACGGTGATTAAGTCCACCTTCAGATTGACAAACAATATGGCCTCTTTAAAATTCCAAATGTTCCAAAGGTATTTTTGCACGTGGCAGGATAAAACAGTCATACATAGAAACTGAGAAACGTAAATTTCAATTAATAAAAATATAAACCTTTGCGAGTTAAAATATACATAACACGATGTTTATGTGTGTAGATTCACATCTGTCGTGTCTGTGTACATGTAGCCTATGCATTATTCTATCTACCTATTTCGTTCTCTCCTCCTCCCCTCTCTCTCTCTTAATATATATATATATATATATATATATGTGTGTGTGTGTGTGTGTGTGTGTGTGTGTGTGTATGGCATTAGGTAAGGATCACACATATGTTTTGGAAATGTCTTTACAGTCGTCTTTACAGTCATAGTTGCAAATAACACTGAAGTCGTCTTAGCTTTTCATCATTTCTGAGTCAATAAAATATGCCTCAATTGCGCACTGGCTTCGATGTAATTGGCTTAACCCCTTTCACCCAAACCTCTTAGCCTAGTGCCAAAATTTGAAACCAATGTTAGCATAGCAAACGTTATATGTTGATGCGTTGAAGATTAGTCTTTCTTGAATTAATTAAATTAAATAAAGTTGGCCGAATCATTGTTGAATAAATTATTCGATTTAATTCATCCTAAAAACTTTCGAGTAAATTCCCTCTATGTTAAGTCTTTTCTATATTTGCCTGCATACCTAAGGGGAATATAAATATTTAAACATGTATAAACAAACACATGCTGAGTCACAACACAGATGTGTGTATGCTAGCGTGCTTGTGTCTTTATGTATGCGCGCGTATATGCACGCGCGCGTGTATTTTTGCGTGAGTTCCTTCACGCGTATGTTTGTGTGCTTGCATGCTATAAGGAAGTAGAATTACGTCCCATTAAAATGTAGCAGGTGAAATTACTTTTCCGACCAAATGTTCAATTAAAATCTCAAAATGTTTATGTAAATGCAAAAAATTAACTATCAGAATCATTGAAGAAAAAAATATACATTTAGCAGTCTGGTTGACAACGTATAACATACTCCTTGAAGAATATCAGGAATTAGCCAATGAAGATTTTAAATACGTTGTTAATATTTTCTCAGTTAATTCAGTATTAATTCGTTTCTCTGCATTTTTCATAACATGAGCAGTGTGTGAATGTTCGTAAAGTTTCACACAAATTGAGCAAACAGTAATTGTGAAATGTCTATTTTGCCAAACCAATCACAAAGGATTAAATATGAAAAATTCTTTTAAAATAGATTTTAAATTTGAGCAGAGGCTCATGATTAATACCTGATTACATACACAAATATATAGGTACATGCATTATAGGACATAACGTTGACGCTAAAAATCTGAAACATAGACTGTCTTGATATACATATGGGAATCTTCAACTTATTGAATACATTAACATCCACAAATCAGACGTTGTTGTTTGGGACAGCCAAGATAAATTATATATCATCACAGAGGTCAACTGTCTTGCTCATGTGAATATCTATTTGAAAATCGAAAAGAAAGACGATAAGGATAGTTTATGTGGAAATGATTTTATCCATATAAAAATTTCAATCTCCCTTAGCGTGGGGCATCAAATTATAAACTACAATCATAATACATACATGCATGCATATATGCATGCATATATGCATGCATATATGCATGCATACATACATGCGTACATACATACATACAATAATACACACACTCACATACACACAAACTTATGTGCGTATTTACATATCCAGGGCCAGGTTGTTTCACTGAATGGAAGGTGCATCATCAATATATTACATAGAATGTGTTTGTATCATATTTGCCAAAATCCTGAGCTGATGCATTTGATAAAATCATGATTGTATATATGTTCTCTTAAACAACGATTTCCATATTTTCACATCAGTCTTCTTGCAATGAACGAAGTATCGTTAGATTGGATTTGTTCCAAGAAAATTATTGCAACGTACGAATATGTTGGCAATATTCGAGAAAGTCATATTTCATATCAACGTCCCTTGCTATAATATATATCTTCTGTACTTTTAAGTTTTTTTCTTCTAATTTTTATTTGTTTTCTTTACTTGAAGAAAGCTATTAGTGGTGATAGATTTTTACTTATTTAATCCAATCATTACTTGACAATTATATATTCACTGCTGAAGAGGTCCTGCGTCTGGGCAATAAATGGTAACCTATTGATATTCTATTGACAAATTCGTCCAGCAAAATTTTATGGAAATGTTTCTAGGTATAAAAGTATCACATTTATAATAGGTTCTGATATGTCTAGCTATATATCACGCTAGATTTATTTTTGCATTGCAAGCTGAGATACGGTATAATGGGGCAAAACAAGAGAGAACAAAGCCAAGATAATGATGTCGGATGTAAAGATGATTTCGAGTAGCAGATGAATGACTATAAAGAACGGATGAAAGACGAAATGATTCGAAACAATATGTAAATATACTTCTGATTGATGCGACTTGAGAAAAAGATTGACATATATCTATTTCAAAATAAAAATAAATTGACAGAGATGTAGTAAAATAATTTAGGAATGATATACGAGTATATGGTCGGACGTTTCCTGCTCTTCGACTGATTTACGCATACAATATTCCTATGATTGCAAGTTTAGACGTAACAGCATCGAATAACAGGGCGCGCACGCGTACACAGATACGAACGCACACAATACAGATATAAAGAAGTGTATATGCCAACATTAAATTACTGAAGCAAATACATGTATGTATATGTATGTACGTATGTGTATATATATATATATATATATATATATATATATATATATATATATATATATATATGTATATATGTGTATATATATATATATATATATATATATATATATATATATATATATATATATATATATATATATATATATATATATATATATATATATATATACACATACATACATACACACAAATATATATATATATGTATGTAAATATGCATATATATATATATATATATATATATATATATATATATATATATATATATGGGAGAATATACAAAAACTAACAACAGACGAGGACAGGTGGTGTAAATAACAAAAGTATATATTAGTATGACGCTCGGGAATACGGAAAGTCTTTGACGTTTCGAGCTACGCTCTTCAACAGAAAGAATACGGAGACAAGGAGAAAAACACGGAGAAAAAAAATTGAATAGTGTTCAGTCAACGGTCAATCATAATAGTATGTGTGTGTGTGTGGGTGTATATATATATGTATATGTGTATATATATATGTATATATATATATAATATTTCTGTATATATGCATATATACATACATATATGTACATACTTGCGAATGCGAACAGGAGAAACAAATGGAAACTAAGAGAAGTAACATAAAAACGACCCTTCATCAGTTGTCGGCTGTCTATTTACTCATCAGTTCTATCATATGTATAGATTTATGTATATATATATATATATAAATTTAAAGAATAGAGTAAACGCATATTATAACTGCACCCTTCTATTCCGACATATGTTTCGAAGAATTACAATTTATGCGATCCATAGAAATCGGCGATGTTAAAACTGTAAACATCGCCAATTCCTGTGGATCGCATAAATTGTAATTCTTCGAAACATATGTCTGAATAAAAACATGCAGTTATAATATGGGTTTACTCCATTCTGTAAATTTATATATACTCAAATACCCAAAATATCAAGGAGTTTCTACCTCTTAAACAGGAGTTACACCACAGTTAGTTTGTGATCTTTGCTACCCTGGTATCTATTAACCAATTTATTTTATCCGAGTTATTTATTACTAGGAGAAAATAAATACATATAATAAAATATATATATATATTTACATATATATGTATAAATATATATATATATATATATATATATATATATATATATATATATATATATATATGTGTGTGTGTATGTGTGTGTGTGTGTGTGTGTGTGTGTGTGTGTGTGTGTGTGTGTGTGTGTGTGTGTGTTTGTATACATATATATAGATATCAGAGACACGGCTCGGAAACCATCAGATACACACAATAGAGATACACATGAGTGATGCAATGAACAAAGGAGAAATAGACTTACTGTTGCATTGCATATATCAGTAAGTAATGTATATTTCAATACCAATTGATTTCACATTCTGTATGACCAATATACTCTGGGATCTTAAGTTGAAAATAACATTTTAACATCTATTTAAAAAAATATTCACTACATTAGCTCGTGAGCGTTCCTTACTTTAAACGTCACGTTCCACCCCATTTAAATGAAAACTATTGTATTTAACAATTGCAGCGTGGAAGGTGTTTATTTAAGAATAATTTAAAAAATAAAGATGTAATATTACCGGTATTAATGATTTTAATAAGGTAATAATAAGGTAATAATAAGGTGGCCAGCAAATTCACACCAGTAGAGGTAGTATATAAAGCAAATTTAAATACAGTAGGGTATAAATACCACTAGCTAAAATCAGAGCCAACAGTTCCGAAACTACCAACAAACTCACAATAAATATTCACACGGGCAATGCAATTAAGATACGACAAATAGGCTTACCTTTGCATTGAATATATCAGTACGTAACGTACACCATAATGTATATAAATTTGGTTTGTATTGTGTCTGTAATTGTGTGAAATTGCTGACCTCATTATTGTTATCTTATTAATATAATTAACAATGGTAATAATATATCTTTATTTAAGATTTACTTTTGATCTACGATGGTTTTCTTTGAAACGGAGTGGGACATTTAAAGTGAGGGACGTACACGAGATAATGTGAATATTTTAGAAGTAGATGTTAAAATGTTATTTTCAACTGAAGATCCCAGAGTATGTTGCTCATACAGAGGGTGAAATCAATTGGTTTTGAAATATACATTAGTTACTGATGTATTCAACGCAACGGTAAGTCTACTTCTCCTTTGTTCATTGCATCACTCATGTGTATGTCTATTGTGTGTTTCTGATGGTTTCCCAGCCGTGGCTCTGATTTTAGCAAGTGGTATTCATACACTAGCGTATCTACATTTGCTATATATATATATATATATATATATATATATATATATATATATATATATATATATATATATATATATATATATATATATATATATATATATATATATACATATGTATACACACACGCACACACACACACACGCACACACGCGCGCGCACGCACACACACACAACATATATATATATATATATATATATATATATATATATATATATATATATATAGCAAAACTACCAGAAACTCAGAATTAAGATGCACACGAGCAATGCGATGAAGAAATGAGAAATAAACTTGCTTTGTGTTGGATACGTTAGTAAGTAATGTACACTCTTCCGGAACAAATTGCCCATGTACAATCGCCTCAGAAAGTCTTCATGGATGACGTGACATTTGTATCAATAGACAAGCAAATCATGTAGTGTGCCCTCTTCAGACTGCAAAAACTTCCGAAGTTTTTGCAGCTTTAAGGAACAAGTACACACACACACACACACACACACACACACACACACACACACACACACACATACATATATATATATATATATATATATATATATATATATATATATATATATATATATATATTCTTAAAATTTATATAGGGTAGGGAAAATTATAGAACTTCTTTCTGTCAGTCGCCTATCAGTGTATACAATTTCAATAGACGTATTTTTCATATAAAAGTAGTGTACGTTTAAACAAAAAAGAGGTGAGCCTTAAGAGGTCGACTTACCTACTAGAAGGAACAAACAAAAAGTCCAAATCACAGTTAAGAGCAATTCCGAAATTGCACTTAACTGTGGTTTGGATTTTTGACTGTTCCATGTAGTATGTAAGGGGACCTGTTAAGGCTCACCCGCTTGACAACCGACGATAGTGTGTCTACGTCCTCGTAACGTAGCGGTTCGGCAAAATTTGGTAAGTACAAAGAATAAGTCCTGGGGTCATTTCTTCGACCATAGACGGTGCTCCAGCATGACTGCAATCAAGTGATTGATACAAATAAAAGAATAAGAATAAATGCATAAGAATAAATAAATAAGAATAAACGAATATATATATATATATATATATATATATATATATATATATATATATATATATATATACACACGAAAAAGGATGGCATTACATAAATCCCAAATCAGAAATCCTGAATACAGAAAAATACCTGTCAGCGACCACAGACAGGTGTACACCGAATAAAAATCCAAAGTTTACGACCTTCCCACTTTACCAATTTAATGACAACACAACTTTCACCCAACGTCAAAACAAAGAGCTTTTAATTGTAATGTATATATATATATATATATATATATATATATATATATATATATATATATATATATATATATATATATATATACATACGACAGGCTTATTGTAGTTACTGTCTACCATATCAAATCACAAGGGTTTTGTCTGCAAAATACATTTGAGAAGTCGCGATTGCATAATCAAAATTTTGCTTACATTATACGTCTTCTGGCGTCGTTATGTTTAAAATAGTACCCTTTTTAGTCAAACAACATATAAACTTTATTGACATGGTAGAAAATTATATAAAGTTGCAATCAACAAAAGAATCTGCTATGGAGAAATATGAAGCCTTTTGCCCACTCACTATATAATATTTTGATCATTATTTTCATAGAAAATGTGGATTAATTTTTTTCCGATTTAATTTTTTTTTTCTTTTGGAAATATATATTGCTTGCTTTTATTAGCGTCTTTTCAATTTGGAAATATGGAAGAAAAAGAAGGCAATCGATTATAATCTTATGGTAGATAGAATTGTGAATCTTACGTGTAAAATTTATAAAATCACTGAATAAATGCATATAAATGTATGTATGCATGTATATACGTATGTATTTGTTTATATATGCTTGTATATATATATATATATATTTAGTCTTAACATATTGCTTAGCCTGCATAAAGCCGTGTAACTATTCCCGCAGCGGTGTATGTGAATATAACGTCGACATTTTTAACCAAATGTAAGTGTATGGAATTCTAATAAGTGCTACGGCAACAATAAAATATAGCGAGTTATTGTCGTAGATTACCTTGTCTCCTATATTTTCAATAACATGATATAATTCATATACACATGTATACACACACTTACACATATACGTTAGCTACTGATAGATAGACAGACTAATGGATATGAGCCTATGTGTATGTACATGAATCAAGGCAAATACCATAGACACAGATACACAGTCATGGACAGAAGGACAGAAATACATATATGCGCATTCACACATAAATACATACACATACATATGCGCACGTACACATGCACAATGTTGTAAATAATTTCATACTGCATACATTTCTCATATTTTTTTTTTATTGTCAAGAGTCCTTATTTGGGAATTCTGGTCTTAAGGCTTCCACTTGCACTGTATTATATTTCTTTTTTTTTTAAATATTTTTTATGCATTACTTGCATTGAAAACTAGAAAAATCAAAAATTCTAATAACAATTACATAGTCAAATTGTAATGAACTAGTATCTATGGATTAAATTCTACTCACATATGCAGTAGCATTTACGTAGGAATAAGATAAGCCATCAACTTCGCAGACAAAAATATCAACTCCCAAATTATACCACGAAATAACGCTCAAATTCCCTGTTCGAACTTTTATTCAGGAACATTTAAAAAATTTCAATGATCCTAACTTCAAATGTGAATATGAGTCGTATACACAAAATTTTATACAGTGTAACAATATATTTAAAAATATCTTAGATTCATTTATTCACAACTTGTTTCCAGGGCCTTTCAATTTAAAATGATATTCACATTTGCAAATTTAAAAATATTTCAACTTCAAAAATTTCTATTTGTAGCACATTATGAATGAAGAATAAAGATGGCAAAATCATCAGCTAAAATTAAATGACTTACAACTCTATTTGCTTAACAAACACTGCAGTAAAATTCTTGGCATCGTGCAGGTTTTAATTTCGTCTCCATCATTGACTTTGCTGCTCACGCGCAATGATTCGTTTACACTAGTCCAGAAGATACGTATGAAGATGCTTTGGGTCCTAGTTGCTCTTTTGCTCGTTTGCTTCCCAGGATTGATTGCTTTCATCTACGAAACATTCAAACGATACACTCCTTTCTCGTCCATCACATAAAGTCAGTTATTATTGAAATATATTTCTTAATGCTAGGTCATTCTTTAAGCTCTCGTTGAACTGTAATAGTTGCCTGGTGGCGACTATAGATTTTCAATCAAAGCCGATTGCTGGATCTTCCATAACAATTATCTGGGCAAATTCAGCTACGAAAATACTGGACAGTTGGAACTGTCTGATATTAAACATCTGAAATAACTGATATTAAAAATCTGAACACACGTACCTATTTCTTCAGAAAGCAACGTGCAGTTTCACGAGCTTTCGATTGGTCGGTCATTACCTCCTCTTTACTAGTATTCTATGAACAATTATACAAGCGCTTTAGTGATCTGAACACGATCGAGTGATTTTCCTGCATGCAAGTAATAATGGAAATCTTATTAATATTTAGGATTTGGATCATTGCTCATAATATTTTACGACATTTAGCATTTACGCTCTTATTTCAATGACTTAGAAGGTCATTATTACAAGTATCGCAACAACACATGCTACGCCTTCGCCTTAGCTTGAACATAAATAACCAAAAATGTACAACAGCCCTTTTAATTCATCGAACATAATATGCAATAACTCATGAACATATAAAAAGACATGACCCTTGGTAAACTGACTTAAATAGGGAGGTTACATACAACTGATATAACTTTCCATATAATTCTCCTCTAAAACAGCGGACTTGGCAGTGAGCAAAATCTTCCAGCAATTTCCTCAGCCTTTACTTTAATAAGAGTGATTATTCTACATTTATACACGTATGTATAATACATCGATTGCATCTACTCATTTTTCATTCAGCTCAACATTGTCTTTCAGTAAATGTCCCGGTTCCTTCTGTATTCATTTCAAGTTTAGTTATGCTGCGCTTTTTGTTATTGAGTATTGGCTTTCTCTATTTATCTGTCGTCCGCAATTCTGTCTCTGTAAAACACGATCGTAGAATGACGTATTCCACGCTAATGATACAATGTTGAAAACTGCTTACATTCTACAACTTTTCAATGAAATTGCGTATATTCGAGAATAATAGATATTTGAAAGTATCCATTCGCCCCAATAAAGCCTAGAACATAATACGCAAACACGAACTGTTGTATAGCGTTCAATATTTTCAAAACACCTGCATCATAATCACGATTCATCTCATCTTCTGAAATCCTTATGATACGTGTGTATGGCTCCCTCCCTCTGGTAGAAATGAAATTTGAAAGTTAAATTTGTCTCAAAGCACATTGACTACAATTACCGAAAAAATAATAGTCCTTAAAGTAGTTCTGAATAATTGTTGTCTGAAAAAAATTCTTTTCTACTTCATGCACAAAGCCCAAAATTTTTGGGAGGAGACCAGACGATTATCGATTCCAGTATGCAACTGGTACTTAATTTATCAACCCCAAAAGGATGGAAGGCAATGTCGACCTCGGGGGAATTTTAACTCGGAAATTAAAGACAGACTAAATACCCGCTAAGCATTTCGCCCGACGTGCTATCGTTTCTGCCAGCTCGCTGCGTTTTGGCTGATGGTAATGATGATTACAATAGTAATTATGGTAATAGTATTATGGTAATGATGATGATGATGATGATGATGATGACGATGGTGATGATGACGATGATGATGATGATGATGATGATGATGATGGTGATGGTGATGATGATAATGACGATGATGCTGTTGTTATTGATGATGGCATTGTAAATTATGGCGATTACCATTTTGTCATCAGCAGCAACATCCTCCCCTCCTCCCCCTCCTCCTCCTCCTCATCATCATCACCATCCTCCTCCTCCTCCTCCTCATCATCATCATCATCATCATCAACACCATCCTTATCATCACCATCCTTATTACCGTAACCATCATCAGCATCATCATCAGCATCATCATCATCTTCATTACCATCATCATAATCGTCATGAGCTACAGGGTCATCATCACCATCATCTTCCCCATCATCAACAACAATTATATCGCAACCGAGATAGTCTGCTCATTCATATATGACATTAATCTCCATTTACTCATCAGACTTTCGTTTCCTTAAATATATCTAGACATCTCTCATATATGTTTACTCGCAGACATCAGCATTGCCATGTATTCCACAAACCAACGGCACCACTCTTTCCGTATGTGTCAAAAGTAATAAGTATCACATCAAATGATTATTATATAAAACACTTGATATATTTGCGATCATCTGCGCTGAAACAAATTTTAGCAGCTTTGTCGTCCAGAACAACATCGCTATCATTCATATCACTGTCATTATAAACATCACTTTGATCAACAATAATCTTATCATCATCAACATAGGCATCAAGTTGATGGAAGCCAACGTAAACATCACCATAACGGTAAAAGTATGAGCAGAAATATTGCTAGCATTAGGATCATAATAAAAGACTATTAAATTGAAATGTATGACATTCATATTAAGTTTGTGCCCTTAAGACGTAGACACAAGGCCAGCAACTTGAAGAAAATGCTTTGGTCAATATCATCGACGCCGATGCTGGACTGGTCCTATATCTTATCGAACTCAGGTGAGTAATGGCTAAGTGCACTCCGGAAGAATGTAAACTCAGGATATAGAAATCCGGAACAAATCTTATACGCCTTTCGCCGATGGTCTTACGACACTGCTTGCCACATTATACTACTACTACTACTACTACTACTACTACTACTACTACTACTACTAATAATAATAATAATAATAATTCATCTATTTTAATAGCCACACAGGGCTCAACAAAGATGGGACGAATACAATGTAGAGCTTTTCTTTTTAGGAGGGGGAAGGAAGAGAAAAAAAAAGTAGTGGTGGGCGTCGATCAAAAGGGATCGTAGGAAGGAAAAAAGGGGGGAGTTCGATCAAAAGGGACCGAGAGAAAAAAAAAAGGGGGGATCAATAGGGATCGTGTATCAGTAATGTTCTCGTGTAAAAAGAGGGGAGGACAGTTTAGGTTTAGCCGTGGAAAGAAAAGCCTACGGAAAAGACCACGGTAACCTTGGTCAATATTGTCATTTCAGAAACTATAACAGTAAGTCGGGATTTAAAAAAAAAATTTTTTACTCCATTATTGTGTTATGCTCAAGGTGGTTCCGTCATTCACACGTGCCATCCTTGCTACATTCACCCATCTTTTTTTGAAGCATTCACTAGACAAGACTTCCCTTTCTACTCTCACCTTCCTCTTCAGATGATACTTGAAGAAGTTGATGAGAGATTGCCCAGAGAGGAAAGTCTTTGTCTCTAGACCTTTCAGACGCGTCCACCATACACATTCTTTCGCCATAGCCACAAGTACGATGGAAATAGCTCTTCCTTCCATTTAAAAGAAGGAGGCGCGACAATATTCACGATAGACTCGGCTGATAGATCGATTCGTCCCACACGCGATAGCAGTTGTTCGACGTAAGCCCACAGCTCGGAAATGGTGGGACACTGTACGAGTGCGTGCAGAACGGTTTCGTCGCTCCGCCCGCATCTCGGACAGGTCGGCCTCGTGTTTCTCGAGCCATGCCTGTAGAGCTTATCCCGAACGAGTAGTGCTTCTCGATAGCACTGCCAGGCCAGGTATCTCTGGAAGTTGTCCATAGGTCCCGGCCCGAAGGTCGTCTTAAACAGGCGGGTCAGGTATTCCTCGTCGACGCCCACGTTCGCCCCGAGATCGTCGAAGTACCTTCCCTCTACTAATCCACTATAGAATGCGTTAGTTGTGATGCAGTCGCTCAAGGTTGACCCGGGTTGTTGGAGTTGCCGGAGAGCAACGCGACACTCGCGGTGCCATTCGCCCTTCCTCGGCCTCTTCTTGATCCACGACTGCAGTTCGGTCATGGAGACGAGCTGCGGGAAAGCGCGCCGCACGAACGGCGACCACACCTGTTCACCGTCGTCTACGTAGAGCCGGAGATGTCACAGTCTCAGCGCGTGTCTGCGCATCATCAACCACGGCATGCCCAGTCCTCCTTTTAACGGTTGTTGGCAGCAAACGGATCGCCTAACCATCGGAACACTTCCTTTCCACAAGAAGCGGAAGAGGATGCGCTCCAGCTTGGTGATGGTAGGGTCGGGACATGGAACGATGTTTAGGCGGTAGTAGATGACGGACGCGATGTACGTGTTCGCCACCTCCGCCCGACCTTTTAGGGAAAGCTTCCTCTCGGCCCATTGCCGAGCTAGAGTGGCCACCCTTCTCGTTATCTCGTCCCAATTCTTCTCCGTTTGGAGGTCTGGACCAAACCAGACCCCGAGCAACTCAACCGGACCGTCAGTCCAACGTCCCACGACTGAGGCGCTGCTTGACGGCATCGGCTTGCTTCTCCAGGTGCCGAGCCGCAAGCCCACTGACTTAACCCGGTTGATTTTCGCTCCCGTTACCGCTTCGTAGCCTCTCAGTGTCTCACCGACAAGCTCGATGTGCTTTTGGCTAGACACTATGACGGTGACGTCGTCCGCGTATGCCGACACGCTCGTCCCGCATCCCAACTCTCGCGGGATGCTCAGCGTCGCCAGCTTCCGCAGTAGTGGCTCGAGAGTCAACACGTACATAAGCGACGAGAGGGGGCAACCCTGACGAACCGAACGTGCAATGTCGAAGGTTCTTGATAGATGCTCATTGACGCGAACTACCGAACGGATGCCTCTGTAGAGGGCAGCCATCCAGCGCGGAAAATGGGACCGAAGCCGGCCGCTATGAGGACAGCCTCCAAGTATTGATGGTCTACCCTATCGAAAGCTAATAATAATAATAATAATAATAATAATAATAATAATAATAACAACAATAATAATAATAGTAATAACAATAATAATAATAACTAATAATAATAATAATTGCTATTATTATTATTGGTAGTAGTAGTAGTAGTAGTAGTAGTAGTAGTAGTAGTAGTATTGAGATTTTTGGCGAATATATAATTTGGTGTTTGGATAATTCATCTTTGGAAATATGGGTATTTTGTCCAACATCCTTAACACAACCCTTAATCAGGGACCTTTTGAGAGGGATGGGCTACTCGACCTGAAGAATATTGTAACTGTACCCCTCCTGCAATATCATACGCTGTTTATTGTGGCATGAGATGTCCATGTTGCGCACATATCGTTGTAATGCATGTGCCTGGTGTACCCGTATCACACGAGTTGTCATGATGTGTATACTGGGCTTCGTATATTTTATCCATGTGTCACTGCTCTCTCTCTCTCTCTCTCTCTCTCTCTCTGAAAAATAATAACAATAAGAAGATGAAGATGAAGATGAAGAAGAAGCAGTAGAAGAAAACGAACGAAGATGATGAAATATTCTTTTATTGGTCAGAAAGGCTCAAGCCACGAGGTACAGTGTCAAATGAAGTGATACAATACACAAAGCAGGTGAGGTTTACATCTATCAAGTGGAGTGTCTATGTAGAAGATTTATTTAACAAAAGATTAAATAAAAGTATTTAACAATGGGTTGTAGAAGTAGAAATTAGAAAAATATATAATGAATACCTAGAATTCCTAATAGCGAGCCAGTCTATTTTGGGCGGACAAAAGTCCCGGATTACACAGTCATCCCCAAGGCATGGGATATACCAACTTCCAGTTTCTTTCCTGCTCAAATATGATTCAACTTCAAACAGTCTTCCCAGTCAGGTTCACTTTTTAATAAACACAGTAGAAGGCCGCACGTCCGTCTCTAGCCTCACCCGTCTCCTCGAAGGATATCCGATGAATTGATGAAAGCTTGACCAAATAAATATTATCATCATTGCTAATTTTCTTATTTTGCGATACGAAGTTTCCGGTCAACAAATATTTAAGATTATTTTCAGTGGTACATAGATAAGATATACGGTATGCCCTCGACTACCGCGAGTGTTACGTTCCAAAACCCCTGCTACATGTGAGATTCCGCGAAGTAAAAACCGTACTGTACTCTATTTTCTTTTTATTTTTTTATAATTTGTATATATGTATTTTATTATTTTCTATATTTAAACTTTTATAAATTCTCACCACATTCCTAGGAGTACCCGAGTCTCTTCTTTTTCCATACATTATGTGTGATTCTTTGTTTCCTCCTCTACGGTACACTACGTATTTTCTTTTAATATATTTTAACTAAAGTGTTATACAGTGCAGTACTGCACTGTATTTTTATTTATTAATTTATTACTTTATAGGTGTGAAAATGCTTATCTTACCACAGAAATAAGGAAAATCTATAAAATATGAAGACCTATTAGCAGCAGAAATCCATGATTTACTGAGGAGTCTGCGATATAAATTTACATACATTAGTCAGAAAAATCCGCCATGTACAGAGGGCATGATAGGTGAATCATGATATGGCGAGTGATTACTGTCGTCCTATATTTAAAGTATCTGCCCAAATGTAATGCTAGTAAAACCAGCCCCAACACTTTGTGTTTATCTTTGTATATTCCCGTTCATCCTTCGCACCGGTGGCAAGTAAATGGAATCATTATTATATGCATCTTATAATTAACAACCTTTTCCTTTTCTCCACTCCTCAACGTTTTGTAACCTGCCTCGCTTGTGATTTAGCCATCAGTACAATCATAATAAAGATGTCAGAATATTTAATTATTTACTGAGGTGAAGACGTACTGAATGGCGTACCACAAAAATATTCTAATCAATTTGAAGATTCAGTTAGTCAAAGGAAACAAACATTTAGTGGCAATTGCGAGTGACTTTCAAAGCTAAAATGTGAAAATATCAACAAATTAAAAATTAATTTCATAGAAAATTAGAATTCGAACTTTAGAGGGAAACACGGTTTTCGTTAGCTGACAGGTTGACAGCTCTGAGCAATTTTTTTTGTTATATTATTCCACATCAACGAAGCATGATCATCTGAGATCTTTGGTAATCTGTGGACAGGAAGATTTTACAATGTAGAAATAATTATGAACATTTTTGGCGAATATGATTTACATAATGTTTAATAAATAATTGTCAGAAATTCTAGATAAATATCACATTCCCTGACAGTGTGTACAGCAAAACAAGTCATATCCTAAGTCGCTATCAGTTTTCCTGTCATACATAAACGTCATCCTCACCTTATTATCAACATCACTTCCAACTCTATCTCAATATTTATCAGTACTTTAGTCATCACACTCGTGGTCTTCGTTCAGTTGAAGTCGAATCTCCCCCACCCACCCGTTTATCTAGTACTTCATTCCTTTCCTTCTCCTCGGGCACAACACTAAAACCCGTTAAACCTCCTACACATGCGCATTCTTTTTAGACCACTTGCACTAACACCACTACCATCGTCATCGTCACCACCACCACCATCGTTACCACCACAGCACCACTACCACGAGAAACATGACAATCACTGCTACCATCCGTCAGCTCCAATGCCTCAATGTTCTTCTTCCCCGACCTCTTACTCTTTGCTTTCCTCATCATTCTCGTCTTTTTTTCTTTTTTTCTATATCTCCTCATTATCAATAGCATCACCACAGTTTACAAGAGAATAATTCTTTGAAAATCTTTAGAAGAAATTGGCAAAACAGAATCAGATACACTACGGAGAATCTTCGAAAAAAAAAATGAAATATAAAAATTCTATATAAATTCCATTCGTCATAAAGTACTTGATACTTTACTTGTACTGCGATGGGTTGTGTGTATGTAAGTGTATGTTGATTCACAACATAAACACACATATGTAGAGTGCGTTTATATATATATATATATATATATATATATATATATATATATATATACACTCACACATTTACATACACACACACACATATATGTATATGTATGTATTTATATCTTAAGAGTCTTTGTTTTTTCTTGATTTTGAAATCTGAAAAGAAAAGCCAAGTGGATACAAGTGTTAACTGAAGCCAAGCGTGAAGTTTTGGAAATGTTAAAATATTAAGAAAAAAAATCGTGATGATAAGCAGAAGAAAATTGTAAAAGAAAAATCGTGTTATGTTCTATCATGTATGAAATGAAATCGAATATTTTGAATTCTGTTATCAAAGTTATTGTGCGAAACTGAATAGTAGAATGTGTTTTGTTTTGTTTTGTCTGTCCAGTTTGATGCACAATCCAAATTATTTGAATAATCTTTTCTAAAAGAGAACGAAATTTTCGAAAAAAAAAATTGAAAAAATATAATAATCGTGCGATGCATTCATTTTTATAAAGCAACACCAAAGATTAAAAAATTCTATAAAAAATTAAATCGTGTAAGAATTTACAGAATATGAATCACGAAGAAATAATATGGAAATTATTTCATATTTGTATATAATAAATGTATAAGAATATGAATCGTGAACATTGGTGTAGTGTGTAAGATTATGTGTATATGTATCTGATAGCGTATGCCTTTGTATATGTTTGCGTTCGTGTGTTTGTGTATGTGAATATTGGTGTGTATCTGGGATATAACTGTCGTAGTGTTATGGAAATATTTTCTGACAAAGCGTACCATGGTTAACGTATGTCAATTATAAAATCAGCAGCCGCTAACCAAGATAGTGTTCTGATGTAACATATCACTTTGAGCAATGTGGAAATATATTGTTTCTAGCTGGCCCGGATAAAAAGAAAAAAAAATTGAAAAAGATGAATAGGCAGTGTTTTCGTTCATGACGATGAAAAAGGATTTGGAATATCCTAGTTTTAAATCCAAGCGAAAGATATATTTCACAATTGATATACTAAAGGATATATTAATAAAGATGTCTTGAACATATGTTTGATGCTATGATGCTAAAGTATTTCAAATATCATTTTTTTACAATTTCTTTAAATGTAAAATTTATAATATGCAAATAATATCAACAAATTGTATGCCTCAACATACTGTTCCCTGGTGAGAAATGACGCAAACTGTCACCATGTATGTTGAGTTTTGTTTCCATTTCTCGAAAGCATTTTAAATTTGTGCAGTGATTTTCCATGTACAAGGTTCGACATTAGTTTCCAGTGGCTATAAAATTATCGCAGTAGGTGTATAATGGGTGAAGGAAGGACTCTGCATCGCAAACACAGGGGTCCAAATTCGAACCAACTGAATAGCATTTTGAATAATTTCTTTGACTTTGGTTCGCCTGATACCCGGTGAGTGAAACTGCATAACTAAAATTTGTATAGAAGTCACTTGGCTGGAATGTATCTGTAAATCTATGCCACGGTAAACTTGTCTGAAAATGAATTTATGGGTACACGTGTGTTTGAAATACAACACAGGTTAATTTATGAGAGGATTCCTCACATTTAAAACCACTATCAAAATATTCAAATGTACGTTATGATAAGTGTAATTTAATAAGGAAGTGCACTTCGGCAGCGTGTTCGCTCTTGGCGATGAGAAGTTTTATAATTATGACGCATCTTATAAGAGAATGAACCATGATATTTTCGTTCGAAGGATAGAAAATATTCCAAAGGTAATATTTATCAGAGCGCTTTACACACCGTCTTCTTTATTTTAGCATTAAATGGACATTATACAAAGATCACTTTTAAACCAACCGGTGACGTCACAATATATTACAGGGGTATGGCAGTCAATGCTACCAAAGGAAGATGCATGTAGCTGACGCAATATTTCACCGACATCACTCGATTCAACTGAAGTCTTAGAAATCTTTGGAATAATGAACAGTCATTAAGAGTGGTTTAATATACGTATATATATATATATATATATATATATATATATATATATATATATATATATATATATATATATATATATATATATATATATATATATAACGATATCTTATACGATACTTTTATTCATGGATATGTGATAATACCGATGAGGGTTCATGAATTAGGGTTATCATTTGTTCAGGCAGTATAAAGTACTGTTTCCATAATAAGTCGTGAGAAACAGAAAATTTTGCATAAATCTAACGTTATTAATAATGGAAAATCCAGTAGGAAATGGCACGACGTGCAAATATCTAAATCAATATATTAATTTTATATCATTAGATAAATTTACACTAGCGTTGAAATTAATTAATTAAACAGTTAAAACCAATCCGCTTGTTAACTGGAAATTATTCATTGACAGAAAATCCTGTATATTGTGTTCGAACAAAAACACGCATTCATACAAACTAAAGGAGAAAATCTTCCCAGACAGAAACACTTTTACGACGTATAGAACATATTATTTGCACCTAGTAAATCAGACGCATATATCCAAAGAAATGCATGCACCTCGCTCTAGTTTACCCAAGCATATAAATACACACACGCGGAAACATGCGTGCACGCGCACGCACAGCACATGCACGGATACATAAATGCACATGTACACAATCTATACCTAAACGTATATATATATATTTGTATATATGCATATATATAATATATGCATATATGCATATATATATATATATATATATATATATATATATATATATATATATATATATATATATATATATATATATATATATATATATATATATATATATATATATATATATATATATATATATATATATATATATATATATATATATATATATATATATATATATATATATATATATATATATATATACATATATATATATAAATATATATACATATACATATATATATATATATATATATATTTATATATATATATATATATATATATATATATATATTTATATATATATATATATATATATATATATATATATATATATATATATATATACTTATATATATATATATATATATATATATATATATATATATATATATATATATATATATATATATATATATATATATATATATATATATATATATATACTTATATATATATATATATATATATATATATATATATATATATATATATATATATATATACATTAAATATACATATATATTTGTTGTGTATGTGTGAGTTTGTGCGTACGCGCGAGTGTGCATGTAAACTTGTACGTATGTACTATAGTGTCTCCTTGCATATAACTTCTCTGAATATCGATTTTGATATTCTGATATGGAACATTTTTACGTTTTTTTAAGCAAAGTTATATTAAATTTACCGCACTCAATTATACTTTATCGACCTCCACAGAGGTATTTCTCTAACGTGATAGTTCAGTGATAATGTTAGTGACTTCCTAAGTGCTTATTTCATTTGATTCTGCGACGTCTTGTGATAGACCATGAAATAGATCCACTTTAATATTCTCAGACATTGACAGTATGTATTACTAAGAAAATGAATATTTCAAACATCAAAGTTATTACTACTAACGAAATAGATCAATCGTTGTTCTTTTGTTGTAAGTCATTCCTTTTTCTTGTGAAAAAATAAATTGAAGGTAACATAGACTTAGAAACCTATGAAGAATTAAATTAACTAGTACTCCTTATTCAAGAGGTTACTAAAGAATTTGAAGGCAGACGTTTAAGGTATCTCCAGCATGACCAGGAACACGGTATATATTACGTACTTTGCTACTTTTCAAATACTTTCAATGCAAATGCATAAGGTATATGAATACAAAATGTTAGCCTATGACACAATATCATATTCCAAATTGCCGCTAATCCTTCATTTTAGTTACATGCCACAACAATTTCCCACCAACGAAGGAGATTTGGGGGGATACATTGGATACATTGATGGAGAAAGAAATGACAGAAAAAATTAAGGTGACAGAAAAATTTAAGGTAGTACTTGAGCAGACTGAGTTTGATATTTAAGTCGAACTTAAACTTTTTTTTTTCTTTCGTGAATTTTTGATCCGTTTTTCTTTTGCACAACTTCCTTTGATTTTTTTTCACGATTTTTCTTATTTCACACTGTCGAGTGCCCTTATATTGAAAATATATACGTGAACTGAACCTGAAAAATTGCTTGGAGATCCATGACGTATTATGTAAATATGCCTAGGACAGTGAGCTGGCAGAAACGTTAGCATGCCGGACAAAATGTTTACGGCCGTTCGTCTGTCTTTACGCTCTGAGTTCAAATGCCACCGAGGTCTACTTTGCCTTCGATCCTTTCGGGGTTGATAAATTAAGTACCAATTGCGCACTGGAGTCGATCTAATCGACCGGTCCCCTCCCCAACAATTTCGGTCCTTGAGCCTAGAGTAGAAAAGATTATATGAATAAGCCTAGTTAGAGTATAATAAAAGCTTAAAACTATTAGTCTTTATTTCGTCTATGTATGTATGTATGTATGTATGTATGTATGTATATAACGAATATATATATAGAGAGAAAGCGAAAGCAAACGGGAAGGTAGAACGAAGCTACAAGAATTTTAATTCTTGACAAGGCTGCAAATACGTAGCATCCACAACGTAGGTATGCATATATTCAACATACCAGTTTTCATCATCGTGTATATAGACGTAGGTAGCTTGCAGTAAATATGAATTGGACTGTCAAGAATTATTGGTCACTATTAGTCCTTAAATATCTGAATATACACAGTCATGCAGGAAGTAAATAGACACCTTTAATTTTCAATATTTCTGATCTAAGTGTCTTAATATGTTTTCAGCGGTGTACAGTTTACAATGTAATTATTTCTTTCATTCCAGGTGCCATTGTATTAAAGGGCATCCATGCCAGGCACAAAACGTTTAGCACAACTGTCAGATTTCAAAGAGGTGGTATTGTTGGGCAATCTGAGTCTGGTCTTAGCCATCGAAAAATTGACAAAAATCTTCAAATTCCTCTTGCTACTGTTAATAGATATATAACGTAATTCAAATGCCAAGGAATAGAATCAACAGATTCTCATCCCGGCGGACCTGAGCCCTCAGAAAGGAAGCTTCGCGGTTTGAAGAGAATTTTGGAAAAAGAACGCCGTTCGAAGGATTCTGACATTGCAAAAAAGTTAGAAGTTAGTCCAAGAACGTGCATAAGCATGGATATTATGGGCGAGCAGCTAAAAGAAAACTTCTCCTTCTACCAATTAATATCAAATAAAATATTTTTGAAAATTAATAGCGTCTATTTACTTATTGCATGTCTATGTATACTGAACTTGAATGCAATTTAAGAACATACTAAAACTTTTGCGTTATAAAATTGTGATTCCAAAGCGTTAGGTGAAGAACAAACATTAATTAATACATCGTTGCTATTCCCGGTTTTTACTGATTATGCAAACGTACAGGAGATGGTGTTGAATAGTTCCTGACTTTGGGTAAAGGAAAATAAAGTAGGTTCAGTTAATTATGATTTTATCAACATGTTCCCTTCTTAGATTCACACAGCTATTACAACAGACCTGTAGTTTTTGTAAACTCTGTAACATGACTGTGAAGTTTCAGGATCAATCTATGCCTTTCGCGTTTCTCTTTGAACCAGGAAATTTTCAGCATCCCGTCGTATGCCATGTACATTCTTTCTAAACAAAAGCCGTTGATACTTGTATAGTGAAATTATGCTCAAATGTCCTCGTATTGCTAGGCGTATAGACATATAGAATTATGAAATGGGTCTGATGTGTAATTATATGCCCACACATAACTACAGACGTTTTAATAGCTTTTAGCTTTTCGATTGAATTTATCATGCAAAAAATTTGCAGGAATATATATTTCTAGAAGCTGAAATGGAAAACACAGTTGAAATATTGTATGTTTTGTATTTTTAACTTGATTTGTGTTAGAGACATAATAATGTGATAGGTCAAAAACCAGCAGGTACCACATTGAATGTTTGCAGTGAACTCTTCTCTGCATCCAAAATACAGATGCCATTAATACATCTCACTCTTTCCATTGGATAAACTTAAAATATTGCGAGTGCCGCACTTCTACCTTCCGCAGCCTGAGAGGTGAACTGCTACAACATTACGCTCGCAATTGTTTCAGATGAGTTAACAGGAGTTACATAAAATACAGCAGATTGATGAATGTCGAGAGGCGTTGCTCGCTCTATCGACCACTTCATTCACATTATGAATTCAGGAACAATACACAACATATAAGCCATGTACGTGTGTGCATACATATAAGCAAAAACACACACAAACACACACACATAAATACACACAGACACACACGTATACATATACATGTAAATATATATACATAAATACACAGGTATATATTAATTCTTTATTGCCCACAAGGGGCTAAACATACAGGGACAAACAAGGACAGACAAAGAGACTAAGTCGATTACATCGCCCCCAGTGCTTAACTGGTAATTATTCAATCGACCCCAAAAGGATGAAAAGCAAAGTCAACCTCGGCGGAATTTGAACTCAGAACGTAACGGCAGGCGAAATACTGTTAAACATTTCGCCTGGCGTGCTAACGATTCTACCAGCTCGCCGCCTTTTCCACATATATATACACGTATACACACGTATATATGCGCATGTGTGTATATATATATATACATATACATACATACAAACACACACATATATATATATATATATATATATATATATATATATATATATATATATATATACCATACATACATGCATACATACACACACAGACAACATCTGATGAAATGAATTCCTCTTATCCAAGACTCCTCCAACTTTGATGAGTGGAGAAGCAATTTCCATAATATTTTAAAATGTGTATATATATATATATATATATATATTGAAAAAGAACATTCATAAGAAATTATCTCATAATGTAGAGTTTTGGAGTTAGAAATGCTCAAGAGTAACTTGAGACGAAATATATAAATATGTAATGCGATGAAACAAAAGACCTGGTAATTCAATCCGCAAAAACGACTCCGATTGGAGATGGGTTTAAAGAAGGAGGACCTGCCAAATAATGGGTACTCTATGCCTTTATTTTCCTGCAATGCACCCCCAGAAACCACTGTCGGTACCTTACTTTAACTAATTCTCCCTATCCCGAATTTTAAATTCACTCCTTATTGTATTTTTTATTTCACTTCCGTCAACACTTCCAACTTTCTACAATATTTTTTACCTATGCGCGCATCTTTTAACGTTTCTATGCCTCCATCCGGAGATAAAAAAAAAAACTCTATCAATTTACACATATATATTTTTAATATGTTTATTTATTTGTAGATTTTAAAAAATGTCTATGCATTCATATATTTTTTATTCTATCATGCACAATAGTCCTTTAAATACATCTCCAATCGGAGTCATGTTTACAAGTTGAATTAGCAGATCTTTTTGCTTCTTCACTTTACATATATGTGTGTGTGCATGTGTGCGCGTGTGTGCGTGCGTGTGTTTGTGTGTTTATATGTGTGTTTGTATACATAGGTACGTATATATATATATATATATATATATATATATATATATATATATATATATATATATATATATATATATATATATATATATATATATATACTTCATTTAAAAGAAGCAGAAATATTTAAAAAAACTGTTACTCAGTGTTTCACGTTCCCGTTCATCGGACAGTTTTGTTAGATATGTCTGATGAAGGGGAACGTGAAACTCTGAGCAACAGTTTGTTTGTTATATTTCTACTGTTTTTAAATACAGCATATTACTCTAGTATTTGAGTGTTCTTTTTTCCACCTTGTTGCACATTTATGTGCTTACTCTGGTATGTATATATATATATATATATAAATATAATTAAGGGATCAGCAAATATTTGCTTCACCATATACCGAAGTTCAGAAATAGCAACTAAAAAAGCTAAGAATCCCACAGATAGAATCACTTGTAACTCACAGCCTTTGTGAGTTACAAGTGATGCTATCTGTGGGATTCTCAGCTTGTTTAGCTGCTATTTCTGAACTTCGGTATATGGTGAAGCAAATATTTGCTGATCCCTTAATTATATTTATAAATATATATGAGCTTTTAAATAAGTTCTCCACCAATAATGGTGCTTTCATACCGATTGGCTTGGTACAAATTGTTAATTGTTAATTGATTTATTAATTAATAAATTGATAATCCTTTACCCTTTTAATTTGTAATAATTATATATATATATATATATATATATATATATATATATATATATATATATATATATATATATATATATATATATACATATATATATATATATATTTATATATATGTATGTATGCATATGTATACAGAGAGGAAGATTGAGTCAGAGAGATAGATGAATATATTACAAAATAGATAGGTACATAGTGAAAGAGCTGCTAAATACAAGCCAACACGTGAGTGTACACACAAGTACACTCCGAAGCATATGCATTTACACACGCACACACACTCGAACGCACACGCATATGATAAACATCTAAATATGCCCATAGGTTTACGAATACGTTTTGATCTTAAAACTCCACAAAACTGCTTTCATATCTCAGTTTACACTGTATGAATGTAGACAAAAGTAAAATAATCAATTGTTGTCAGTTGCTGTATTTGAAAATGCTTTTCTTTTTTCTGTTTATATTCCCAGCATAACATTATAATTAGTCCTTCATTTCTTCAAATAGATTTATATATTTCTTATTTCTGTTTTCTTCAATTGCATTTACGTTTATTCTCTTTTGATTTCAACATAGCGATATCTTTCTGTAAATTATTATTTCAAATATATTCAAAAATTTTCCATTCATTTTGCTTTGGTTCTCACTTTCACGTCTGTCTGTTTATTATTCTTTTTAATTTCCTTCATACGATACTAACATTTCATGCGGATATTTTTTCTTTCACCTAAGATATAGTTTGGTTTCTTGGCTGGTCTCAGATTTCTAAAATATGTCTCCCCCTCTACGATTCATTATTTCCCTTCTTTTATCCATTATTCTAACGTCCAACTGCGTTTCAATTACCCTTTATTCCACTGATTTATTACTTTTCTCACCGTCAGAGATCTTTTGTTAATTAGCAAAACACGAAGAGAAATCAGCAACACAAAGGTATGAAGCAAATAACCTCATAGCGTGTTATCTCAAAACTTCCCAATCACAACCACTATTTGACGAAATATGGCGACGGGGTAGCGTAAAAATTATAGTAAAATATAAAGATGTATTAATTAACTGTCAGACAGCTATTGTGATTGATTTAAAATTTAAACAAATGTCACCTTGCTTTCTTTTTTACTTCCTTGAAAGCATTTCCATTTGCAAATAGATCAGATTCGTTGTGTTTATCTGACACCTGATACTTGGTGTTTGAAAGTTGGTAAAATGAAAAAGCAATTTGCTGATGAGATGTGTACACCATATAATACGTCATAGTGCTATTATCATTAGTATTTTTTTAATGGTGTTCCATCTGTTCTTGTTTTTGTTGTTGCCCAAACTTCGGAACCGGATACGTCTTAACCCCAAACGTTCTTAATATATATCTGGTCTAATTCTTCCGATAGATTTTGGAAATGTTATCGGATAAGATAGTAACAAAACAAAGTACGTATAACCTCTCACTGTCTTAAGGAAATCAAAACTATTTTTTATCATCGTCTGCTAAATAGCAGATTGCTATCATGTATAGTGTTGGTACAGCTTTTAAATTCTACCGAAAAAATATTTTTTTTAGTGAAAAAAGATGCCGTAGAAATTACCGAGTGGCAAGCGTTTGTCAATGGTAATTTGCGATTCGTCTGAGCATTTGATAAATATATTTAGTAGTAATACATCACCAACTTCCTTTCACAAAAAATAAAATTCCTATACCACTCCACATACAAACACTAGACAACCACAGTAATTACCATCAATATGTCAAGTGCTGACAGTTACGGCAACACGTCCAGTGCTGCTAATGGCATATGTTGCTGAACACATCAGAAACTACACCAAATCTATAATCAGTAACAAGGTTTGCAGGAAATGAATGACCAAAGTGGCTATCCAGATTTTGCTATCCTGAAATATAATTCACATACTCCACAATTCCATGAAGAGGTATCGTGAGATGACTAACAAAAACGTATCAAACGAAAACATGTCTGAAAAATTGTAGCGAATCCACGTCCTCATTCTTTTGTAGAGTAGTGATTCTATAATATTACAACCTGGTAGCAGACGGGCAGGTGCTACACAGGGTTGCACCATCCATCAGAGAGCTTTACATCCTCAGAAAGGAATTGTGCACTTTTGTGGTTTCCGACAAGTGACCAAAAATAATTTCATGATTCACGTCCCAATGCAGGTATGGTAAATTATCCACTTCCTTACAAAGGGTTCCTCTCCCCGTTGTCACCCTCAGTCTTAGGAAATGCGAGACCAATAGCTCAAAGTAAAAAAATCAGAAATAGATGCTCAAGAAACACCAATGCAAATAGATTAAACAACGCTGTCAAGCGACTTAAGAAGGAAATACGTACGCTTTGTAACATTTATGAATGTGTGTGAAATCTTCGATTTGTTCTGTCCTTCAAGACAAATGGATTTTGATCTTGCTGGTGTAGTAACCTATTGTTGAAACATGAAAGAACCAATATTGTTTTAATAAATTATCAGTATTAGTTGTCTTTTACTGCGACGTATCGCGAGTATAAACCCACTTAAAATGCTAAAGACATGGAAACCAAAGGCGCGCCCGTTTATCTGTGGAACTATACCGGATAAAACTTCAGCATGACCGACCGAAAATTTGTGTACCACATTAATAAGGGACAAACCAAGATGTGTATTAAAACTAATTAAGAAATACAAGAACCAGGCAACCACAAACTAAATCGAAAAATACAACGAATTCAACGGTAACAGCAGCTAAATTGACATAAACAAGCAGAAGCAGTAATCCAAACCTTATAATGTTCTCAGCCGCAAATAGAAATAAAAAGCTATGGACTTCTTTACATATCAAATCCAAATCATAAATATAAAACTGAATTAAAACAGAAATTAAAGCGTCTTTTGAATAATTCTTCTCCATAGTATCGCAATTTTAACCATAAGGGCATGCGTAGCTATATGGTAGCCATATAAGTAAGAAGCTTACTTATGAGCCACATGGCTCCGCCTTCAGTCCCAGTGTGTGGAACCTTGGACAAGTCTCTCCTACTATAACATCGGGCCGGACAAATACATGTGTGTGTGTAATTTGGTAGACGGAAACTGAAAGAAACATGTCGTCTGTCGTATGTATATATATATATATATATATATATATATATATATATATATATATATATATATATATATATATATATATATATATATATATATATATATATATATATATATATATGTATGTATATGTATATATATATATATATATATATATATATATATATATGTATGTATATGTATATATATATATATATATATATATATATATATATATATATATATATACATATATATATACATATATATATATATATATATATATGTATGTATGTATGTATGTATGTATGTATATATATATATATATATATATATATATATATATATATATATATATATATATATATATATATATATATATATATATATATATATACATACTTAAATACATACATATGCGTGTGTGCATGTGCGTGTGTGTGCATGTGTCTCTGATTGTCCCCCACCATTACTTGACAGCCGGTGGTGTTGTTGTGTTTATATCCCCCGTATCTAGCGCTTCGGCAAAAGAGATCAAACAATATGTACCAAATTTAAAAGAATTACTGTGATCGATTCATTCAACAAAGAATTCTTCAAGGCGATGCCCCAGAATGGCCTTAGTGTAACGACTCAAACAAGTAAAAGGTAAACGATAAAAAGATCTAGGAAGACGTCGGTCGACGTCCACAGAATTGTAAATAAATTGTTATGTAATGATGATATTTACGAAAAAAAAATTAGCAAATTGATTTGTCGAGAAACATCCTTTTCCAAGTAAAACACCGAATTATCCTAATTTTCGTAGGTCAAGGAAGCTGCCCTTTCAGTCTAGTGAATAAAACGTCTAATCCTAGAACTCCTAATTCTATACATTCGTAAACTACATGTAAACAGCCAGCGTAATTTTAGTTATAGTTATTTTTTAACATACTCCAAATATTCTAAATTTAGGTGTTTGTTTTCAGTATCCTTATATGTTTTTCTGTTGGAATATTTTGAAGTTCTCCCTTTCTTTCAACCCTTCAGTCAGAAAATTAAGTTGTAACTTTTTAAATCATATCTAATTTTATTTATCTGTTTTTCAGCAATTCAATCTCCCCTGGGAATTTGGCATGTATGTAATTTTATTTCTTCCAGCATCTTAGCATTTTGTAATTCTAAATGTCGTTTCCTTCTTGTCATATTCTATGTTCCTCTTGCATCTGTATGGGGTAAGCTTGGAACTTTTCCACATACGTTATACTTTAACTGGGAGAGAAGTAAACAGCTCTGTTAATTTATTCAAAGTTTAAAGATATTTCTAAAAAAAAGTATTTTCACCTTTTTTATTATTACTTCAGTTTTTTCAAGTAAAAACACAATTATTCTTGAATATTTGTCATTTATATTTCCTTTTATATATTCTAAATGTAAACCTGCCCTTCAGCTTCTGTTTGTATGATTTATCTAATTGATTTATTCAGATATGAATAAATTAACTGTTAATTACATTTAGAACCTCTACTATATTGTGGACTATATATGTTTCGAATTTCATAAATGAGTACAAATTTACTCATTAAATATGCACCTAGTTTCATGGTTGAAAATGACGTATCTAAAAGACATATAAGGAGGGCAAAGAGAAATTCAGTTTACTCCAGTCATGTTATATGATTTGCTTTCTTATTTAAAATTGCTTCTATTTGACGTATTGTTATATTTTACGTTTGGTAAAAATCCCTAAAATCTTTCGCATCGTTATGCATTTACGTACTCTTTCATTTCATATCCTGAGTCCTCACTATCATCTTATCTATCAATAATGGTTTTTTCCTTACGAAATATGTCTATGCCCTAATATTTCTGTCCTGAATATCATATGAATATTTGTTGTTGCGTCTCTCATTCGCCTCTGTTTAATTAAACTGCTGAATGAGAGGGTGTCATCACGTAATTTGGAGTATCTAAAACCATATTGGTTGTTGAGTCTCTTTGACACGATTGATTTTGATTTCCTTGATTCTAGATGCGATCCTCTGCAGTCCCAGAAACGCTTATATTTTCAGTTTTTCTTTTTGTAGACCTTGATATATGTGGCAATATTGGTGATACGGTTTTGTGTACACTGAAAACGGAATATCAGTTTTGTCCCTCTGGGTTAATATCGGATAATGTCGCAGGGTGTTGGCCATGGAGTGACTTCTCCCTCCATTTCTCCTGTAGTATGTTTTTAGTTCTGTTTTCGCGTTGCATTTTGCCTCTTTGAATTTTTTCTGCCATGTTTTCATCTGGGTTCAGTGTATCTTTGTAGTTTGATTCTGTTTTGTATTTTTTGTCGCTTCGTTGTGTATAGACAAATGCGATTTCTTTTTCTCGTGTTCTTTTATTGAATGTACAAATATTCTACTTTTTTGTTTCGAAGTACATTTCTAGTCCAACAGTTTTTATTTTATAGTAGTTCTATATCTCCGTGAGGCCGCGATCTCCTGTGCGGGGTAGATATATTTTGTCTGTGTCTAACTAACCCCGCCCTTAATAGTAACTTCTTCAAAATTTACTGGCGTTGAGTTTATATAAGAAATCATTATTAAATGATGGAGATTTGGCTGAATAGTTTGGCATACTTCGCATTATTTCAAAGATCATCTATGAAAAGTTTGCATTTCCTTAATTCGAATCATTAAAAAAGACATGTCTGTCAAGCACTAGAGTCGTTGCCATCAGCTTAAGACTTCTTTGATTGATGGGGAAGGTATCAGTTACAAAGAACTAATGTTATTGTTGCATTTGTGTTCAGTAGTTGTGATAATGGACACGTGTACAATCGCTCCAACTAGTGTGTCATATCTTGGAGCATAATAAATTTGTTAGAAAACCATAGCATAAAGAGACAATTACAAATTCCGAATCACACACGAAATCATAAATACAACTGCATTATTCAACAACAACAGCCGAAACATCACCAGCAACATTAGCGGTAAATCATCACTTTTTAGTGGAAAAGAAAGGTAAAATATAAAGCAATGATTAATTTAGGTAAAGAACGACGAATATCAGAAAAAATATATTGCTTTCAAACCCAGGCAATGTTTCTCTGCCGAAAGTCAATTTGCTTTTTCTATAAGTAGGTGGTGTCTCTAATTGTAGTGATTAAGGAGAAGAAACAAGCTTTGGGTGACAATAAATATTCGTTATCTACCGAAGGAGTTCACGCGTAAACGTGTTCCCGTTGTTTAGCCTCATCACGCGGCGTTCCTTGTACAGCGGGAATAGCCTAAATTTAATCTCTACCGGAGTTCTGTTTATAGCGGTAATGAACGACGCATGTAGAAAAAGAAAACAAATTCCGAAAATCAGACAACCGATCACAGGTGTGTTTTTGACAAATTGTTAATGACATCCTCCATAGCTGTTGCTTACTTTTGTTTGTAATCGAAAATAAAACAAATTTTTTCCAAGAAACGGGATTGTGATGAAGCCAGCATTTGATTTCGTAAACAAGGAAGGCTTAAACTCTTTACAGTTCCAGACATTATTGATTGTATTTAGTCTTCGAACAGTGAGTTTACCTGTACGCAGGCAATGAGAGTGATTAAGATAACTAAGCTTTTGAAAATGATATGGACATTGGCGATAGGTATGATGAAATACGATAGCTGAGAGATAAGTCTATTCTTATGAATAGTACTGGAAGGAAAACCGCCCACAGGGCTGTTTTCTGATGACTTCCTAATAATATTTTCACATTTGATTTCCATTTCTAATACTTCTTATATTTTACGTCTAATTGTTTCTTTGTAGAATAGTTCTCATTTGCTTAGTACATATTGCTTTCATTATTTTATTACAGACATAATGTTTCTTTTTCAAACAAACATCAAGATAGTCCAACAACAGAGAGAGAAGCAGTTTGTCAAGTTTTAACTTCCACACAAAGCAACATAGAAATTTCAATTCAGCAGCCCATCTGTCAGCTTTGCAGTGTGCGCGTGTGTGAGATAGATAGAAAGAGAGGAGGGTGAGAGAACATTGCAAACAATGAATGAAATAAATATGAAATGAAAAAATCGTATAGATACAATGGCATTACTACAGATGCCCCCGAATTTGTTGCCTCATGACATCCAGAAAAATGGATACATTTTAAGAACATTTTCTACAAACACCGCTTAGATGTTGAGGCTTCCGAGTATATAGTTGATTTATGAGAAAGAGGTTTTGCGCCGGAGTGGAGAGAGGGGTTTTGGAAAATTCACAGGATCTGATGTTATTCCCTCATAACTTTCAGGAAGATGGGTATCTTTTAATGAACATTTATACAAATCCCTTTCAAAGGCAAATATTACAATTATAAAGAAACTTGTGGAGAAACGTTTCTCAGGGATTTTCCTCACTTTTTTCTCAACCATAGCCTTCGAAATGATGGGGTGGGGTGGGGGCATCTTTCTATGAAAAAGGTTTTGGCCAATTTTTTTTAAAGAGTATTTTAGGTAATTTTTCTTTTTAAGTTGTTAATATTTTCAATTTAATAATTGCTTTCTTTTAATACTTTTAATACTTTCAGTAATTAATACTTTTAGTAATTGTTACATACTTAATTAATAAGCAGCTTTCTCCATTATAGTGTAGATTATTATTATTATTATTATTATTTTATGTTTGACTTTTGTTTTGCATTTGTACAAGTTGGATCCAAGTCTCACCCAGAGACCTCAAGAGACAACAAGTTAGAAGTTCATGTAGGTGTCATGCCTAGAGTACCATATATTTGGATTTGTACAGTTTTGTTCAAGTGAATGTTTAAGAAACCATAAGAAAATTATGTTTGCTTTAAAATTTGAGATCACATAGACAGTATTTTACGTAGGATATGGGCAGTTCCCATGAGCACTATCTTTTGAACTTCAGCCATTTTGGGGTTTCCTGGAATCTGATCTAGGTAGTAATCAGCCCGTTTCGCTGTCATTCCCACGGCACCTATGACAATAGGTATTGTTTTCGTCTTCAGATTCCACATTTTGCTAATTTCTATTTCAAGATATTTATATTTGCTCAGTTTTTGGTAGGTTTTGACAGATACGTTTATATCGATTGGGAAAGTCATATCAATGAGGAGGCATGATTTTTGTCTGAAGTCTTTCAGTATGATGTCTGGCCTATTTGCGTCTATCTTTCTGTCAGTTTGAATGGTGAAGTTCCAGAGGAGTGCAATGTGATCATTTTCAAGTGCTGGGGGTGGTTTGTGTTCCCACCAGTTTTTATCATGGGGCAAGTCCAGGTTTTTGCATATTACCCAGTGAATATATTGTGCAGCTCTATCATGCCTGTTGAGATACTCTGTAGGCGCAAGCAGACTGTACATGGAGACAACATGATCGATGGTCTCATTTTGTTGTTGGCATATACGACATAATGGGGAGCTGCCGTTCTTTAATATGTTGGCCTGGTAGTTCTTTGTAGGTAGGCATTGATCTTGGGCTGCTATGATAAACCCCTCTGTTTCTGATTTCAGGCCAGAGGCCATTAACCATTGGTGGGTAAGGGCTTTGTCAATATCTGCATTATTAGCTCTCTTTGGGTATTTACCATTGAGAGGTTTTCCATGCCAATTTTCAGTCATAATAGCTAAGGCAGCAATTTTAGCACGGGTTTTCAAGCGCTTAGCTTTTTCTGCAGGTGTTTCTAGTTTGTCTAATTCTTGAATTTGTTGCAATTGGAATTCACTTAGATATCCCTTTGCCTGTTTTGTTACTGAGTAAGATGCTTTCTTGCTTTCATATTTTAAGACAAGTTTTAGCATCCAGTCCTCAGAGTTTTTCAGATTGGTGTCTAGGCCAATTGTGGCTACCTTCATTGATAATGCCAGCTGTAAAAGTCCTCCGCCTCCTTCTTTTCTTGGCAGATAAAGACGTTCTATATCTGCCTTAGGGTGGTGCATTCTATGCATTGTCAACAGTTTTCGTATTTTTCTGTCAACATTACATATTTCAGTTATTGACCAGTTAACGATGTTGAAACTGTAAGTTACAACTGGTATGGCTAGAGCATTGATCGCTTCGATCCTGTTTCTCGGGTTCAGCTCTGTCTTCAGTATTGCTCTCACCCTGCGATAACATTCTCTTCTGATCCTTTCCCTCATCACTGAGTGCTTGATATTGTCTCCTTCAATTACCCCTAGGTATTTGTAGCTGTCCGCTGGTTCTAACCCTTTTATGACATTTTGCTGGTCAAGGTTCACATTAGATGTATTTGTCATTTTTCCTTTGATAAAGGTAGCTTTTGCACATTTATCAAGGCCAAATTGCATCCTAATGTCATCACTGAATTGTTTAACAATCGCCTTTGAGTTGTTGGTCATTTTTTGCAAAGAGCTTTAAATCATCCATGTAAATGAGATGATTTATATTTTTATCAAATATTTTATAACCATACTGTGCATCATTGAGCAATTTTGAGAGCGGTATTAGGGCTAGACAGAAGAGGAGTGGTGATAGTGAGTCACCCTGGAAAATGCCACATGAAATTCTTACATCTCCAGCATTTAGAGATTCATTGTCATTGTTCAACATCAGTGTGGTTCTCCATGATCTCATACTTACAGATAAAAGATTTCGCAGAGTAGGAGCTATTTTATACATTTCCAGACATTTCCTAATCCAGATATGTGGTAGGCTATCAAAGGCCTTTTTATAGTCTATCCAGGCTATTGACAAGTTTTTGTGTCGCTTGTGACAATCTTCTAAGATCATCTTATTGATGAGTAGCTGATCTTTACAACCATAAGATCCACGTTTACATCCCTTTTGCTCATTAGGGAATATGCTACTTTCTATTAAAAAACTATAGGTGTACTCGGTTAGAACAGATGTTAGCGTCTTATACATTGTTGTTAAGCAGGTTATGGGGCGATACTTTTTTGGTTCGTGTGTTTCCTCATTTTTTGGAAGCAGGAATGTTAAACCATTAACTAGCCAAGAGGGCATCAATCTAGGATTTTGCAAAACATCGTTGTAAATTTTGTTAGCAGTTCATGGCTTTCTGGGAAGGCATTCAACCAGAAGTTATGAATTTTATCCTTTCCTGGAGACTTCCATTTGCTTGACCTCCTGAGAGCAGATCTTATATCTTCTACCTTGACCCCCTTGGCCCTTGACCCCCTTATTATTATTATTATTATTATTATTGTTATTATTATTATTATTATTATTATTATTATTATTATTATCATTATTATTATTTTTGTTGTTGTTATTATAATCATTATCATTATTCTAGTGACTATGTTAGTCATTTTTGTGATTCTGTCTATTAATTTCGATGCAATGAACTTATATTGTTGCTTAGAGAGAAGCCTGTTATTGTTCGTCTGTTAATCTCCTGAAACATTTTGTGATTCTGTCCATTAGTTTGCCTGCAACCGATATTTTGGGGCTTTGATTTTGCTCATGAGTCCACGCGGAGAGTAAAAATAGACATAGAGGCTCAATTCGAGAAGGTTAAGACCAACAATAAACGAAGAGGATGATAAAGCTACATACATTTCTGAAGAAAGTTTACAATTGTTGTGCATAGAGAGAAAGAAAAACGTGACATTGAAAATCGGTAATGATAGACTGTAATCATTTTTGCAGTAGAGTAACAATAAATGCGTTGTGAAAAACAACATCTAGACATCATAGGTAGATATTTTCACATAAACATGAACTTGGCACGTTTCATTTGAAGTTGAACCTTGGTGGTGAAGCTGACGCCATTCTTACAAAATATGTCAGAGACATAACTCCTTCTGCGCCTTCCTTTAGTAAATTTAAAATCAAATACGTAAATAAATAAAATATCACATATAGACACTGGAAACAGCAGCTGTAAAGACAAGAAAATGTTATGCCACTTTTCCTGTTGTCACACAACCTCTCAATCTGCAGCTGATTTGAAAATAATATTATTTAATTAAATGTTCTCTAAAATGTCGACTTCTATATCAATCTATAGTGTAAGATAATACTTGAGACTCTCTCTCTTTCTAACAATTATTGCACAATTATACCTTTACTTGATTTAATGCGGATTACAATGTTTTGTTTATTCTGTAATGCTTCAGTAATTGTCCAGTATAACTCTGTGTCACGAATGAATGGGACAGTGTTATATATCGGCCATACAGTGACAAGTAACTATTAAAATATGTTTCTATGGGTCGCATCAACGGGTGAATAGCACTATTTTTAAGAAACAGTTATTTATAGGATTACATATTTCATACAAAATTAACTGAACCTTTTCAATTAAAATACAGTCATATATCAGTATGCAAAGAAAGTTATTATTATTAAATTGCATTGCTTAATGTGTACGGGAATAGTAAATAACACCAAGACGGCAAGCGGATAGAGCTTTGCGCGTCGGACAAAATGCTTAGTAGCGGTTTCTCCTGTTCCTTACACTTTGATTTAAATCTAACCATGAAAACCTTTGCTTCACATTCTTTTGAGATAGAAAAATAGCATAAACATTGGAGTCGCTTTAATCGGCTATCCTACGCCTCTTGAAATTACTAACCGTGTGCCAATATTTGGGGCAATATTAAATAACACAGAAGATCACATTTAATGAAATACTGGTCACAATCGTCCAGGTCTCATTGAGATGAAAATTCAAACGAATAGAAAATACCCTTATGTGATATATTCAGAAATTTACATTTAAAGACAGATATATTTCAGTTTTCACTCAATGATTTCCTGTCGGTGTTTTCAGATTTTCATCTGCTTCAATTCTCGATATTGATTGTTAGCATCTCAAGACATACTGGAAATGCTATTTTCATTCTACGCCTTTTGCAATATTGGCATAATATCCACATGATTTCCTTTTCAGTCTAATTATTCATAGACTTTGGGAAGATTGCCAATTAGAGATTTATATTGAAGACGAATCATGAATGATAGTATTGTATGTTTTTTTTTTTTTTAGCATATAGAAATGTTACGTCTCCATTTCATCGGAACTGAAACGTAGCAAGCAGACACATGGCAGCTAACAGTATGAAATTCTTATTTTGAAGAATTAATGAAAAAATTGGACACACTGTTAGATAAATTTCGAACCATTTCCTTTAATGTGTGCATTTATGATGTTTTTGCTGGTGAGTTTTGAGTATGACCTTCTTGGAGGAGACATACAGCCCAACACGTTTTAAATACGACTTTCTCGTACGTTATTTTAATAGAAAGAATAAGATTATTCGATATGTCCTTCCTTATTTTAGATCGTAATGCGTGATGTCAGTGAAACATGGCTGCTGTTTCTTGTTGATTGAAGGACTTTAGATAACTGTAGAAAACAAAATGAAAGCCTTTCTATATTTAAACTAATGCAATTTCGGATTGCACATGACTGTGCGTTGTAGGTAAAGATAATATCAATGGATACTCACAGAAAGATGTTGAGCATATATCACGGGAATTAGCTTTCATGTAAATCATTTCGTTTCTTTGATAATCAAGGGTTTCAAAAACATCTAAACAACTAGAGCAACGAAACAGATGCACACATAAAAAGAAAATAGCTAAAACAATTTCGATGGAAATACAACGTTTAGTGACAGTTACTAAAACATTTTGAACATCCCGTGCTCGGATGTTTATGATATGTCAAGTCAAAAGACACACGAGCCGAAAATTAGATTAAGAGAGATGTAGATAAGATTGCTGCGACTGGATACATTAAATGCGCAATAATACAGCGATTTTCTTTCTTTCATGAGACGTATAGAATATATATTTATAGTAAACAGGAATTGTAGTTTCCGTGTTTTCTCGCTGAGAAATATACATGTATTACAGTAAACGAAACAAAATGAATGGATATTCTGTACAATGTGAACCTGCAATTTGATTTACGACAGAAACCACAGGCCTAAAATGAAGGAATATATTTAAACAGAAGACAAATCTATGTGATAAATATTTTCGTTGTATATCCTACAAATAGCAGGCGTTATTACTCTCATACAGCTCATACACACACACACACACATATATATATATATATATATATATATATATATATATATATATATATATATATATATATATATATATATATATATATATATATATATATATATATATATATATATATATTCTTGTGTATGTATATAAATTTGAATTAGACATCACTTTAGCAATGTATCACCAAAAAGGAAAATTATAATTTTCATTAAATATGACAGACTGTGTTAGAACACCTACAATGCTAGAAATGAGAACTAAAGTGTTCTGATGCCGGCCCACTTTATCTCTTATTTCTCGCATTCTAGGTGTTCTAACGTCCTCTGTCATATTCATATATATATATATATATATATATATTACAGATGTAGAAACCTACAGCGAATAAACGGATGAACGCCCTGCATGATAAATGCAAATTAGCAGCTGCCGCAGTGAAAATACTACTTTACGCATGCTCTGGGCAAATTTCGAACGTACAACCACAGACAGACACATGCACATATGCACACCAAATATAGATACATACACACACATGTACACATACATATAAATCGGGTCTTTTCCCAAAATGTAAACATATTTTGAATGAATACTCAGTGTAAATAAAAATGCATTTTTATTTTTAAAATTAAATAGCATCTAGGGGAGGAATTTAAATGTCTTTCTTAGAGCCTGCCTTCAAACTCACGGGCGGAATCAGATTGGGTCATTTATTGTACCCCCAGAATGAGTGGAATGTGCGTCATGTAGAATGCGTGGCATGTTTTGGCGGGTTGCGTTTGCTACACATTCCCGCATCATTTAGGTGAAATATATCATATATTCGTACAAAAATATATGTATATGTATGTGTGTTTATATATATATATGTATATGTATGTGTGCGTGTATATATATAATATCATATATTGTATCTCCTGCTCTCTCTGCCATTCTATGTACATTGGACGAACGGGACGCCGCTTGTCTGACCAGTTCGCGGACCACCGATTCATCCGCCTTGGCAATGGCACCCTGCTGTCACGCCATTTCCACTCTACCGGTTACTCTCTGTAACACCTGTCCGTGTTCGGATTGTACACTGCCGTAATCTCTTTTAGAGGCACTTAGAAATATTAATATTTCTATTTTTGAAAACCAGTGGATGTATTCCACTGAATTTAGCTAAATAATCCTTCGTACAGACAGTTAGTAGCACCGCCTGCTGGGTTCGGCTGCCCTACATTGATAAGACGCAATGCCTCGTAACTATTCTGTAGAAGCCAGACCAGCAAGGGGAAGCGGCTGACCTCCCCTGTTCGAAGGTTATAATGGACACAGATTCCTGAGTCACAGCTAGGTAGAGGCGATAGCTTCCTGGAGCTAATCAACGGCAGCATTCATATATATATATATATGTGTGTGTGTGTGTGTGTGTGTGTGTGTTTGTGTGTGTGTATAAACGACAGAAAAATAGTTTGATATTTTTTTGTTAACAATAAGGAAAAACCTAATATGAAGACAAATTGTTTCGTAACTTAAAACATGCAAATAATTTATGCCTTTTACCCTTGTATCGTAATTTATTCTATATGTTCTGAGGAACTTTTCTTCTTGATTACTACCGGGTTACTTGAATCCATATATTGCGACTTAAATGCATGCACACACACACACACACACACACACACACACACACACACAAACACACACACACACACACACACACACACACAGACACACACATATATATATATATGTGTATGTATGCATGTATGTATATGTGTGTGTGTGTGTGTGTGCGTGCGTGTGTGTGCGTGTTTATGTGTGTGTAGATGCGATCTTCATTTCAGAAGTGTGTAGTGATTATTAGCTGAGGCAGTCACAACTGACGTAGATTCTGTTAACGCTGCTATATCGGTACACTACGACTAATATGTATACCTGCAAAGTTTTCTGAATCTCGTCTGTTATGACTGTGTAATGACACAGTCATAACAGTACATTAAATGCATTCTAATAAACAGATCTTGTCATAGCTGACTAGTTTGTAGAAGGGAGTAAAGGCATGAAGACAATTTAGATGTTCTTTGCGGTATAAAATTTCGTGCAAAGTTGTCCAAGTCGCTATAGGAGCTTATGAAATGCTCTAGTCGGTTTATGGATTAATTTGCATTGGCTGAGAATCTGTTTTTCACTATCGTAAGAGGACAGACAAAACTAATTCACTGGGCAGCGAATGAGGATCCAGTTTTTGAAAAGCGCCTTTATTGTCTATATACACTGGATCCCCGATTGCCAGGCTGTCAACGAAGTGTAATTTTTGGGCAATATGCAGGGTTTCAGGAAGTGATTTCTTCGCTAAGGTTCAGAGCATCTGCACCAGGAGAAAACACTAGCCAGGTAGTCAGCAACTTGACAGAGATAGGCATATATATATATATATATATATATATATATATATATATACACATACACATATGTATATGAATATATGCACACGTCTTCATATATACATACAAGTGTATGTGTGTGTGTGCGTATGTATGCGATTATGTATGTATGCAAATATACTGATTGAGCTGCAGTCAAGAGAACAGGCGGGGTTCAGAAAGAAATGCATCACTATAGATAATATATTTACTGAAACGGATTGGCTGGAAGGAGCGGGAGTGTTCCGGTTGCTTTTGTGCCTGGCGTTCATTGACTTTGAGAAAGCCTTCAACAACTTAGAAATCAACGCAGTACTGCAAGGTCTCAAAAAGATGGTGTGACGACGCAATACGCCACTCTCCTCAGGTAGGCGAATACCAGGTGCACAAAGAACGTGACCCTGTTATCCTGAACAGTGAATGTTCCGGTGGAGAAAGGTGTTAAGCAAGGGGACACCATCTCTCCTAAGCCCTCACGACATGTCTCAAGATGGTCATACGAAACATGAGCTGGAAAGCAGGCATAATGATAAACGGAGAGCTGCTCACCCATCTAAGATTCGCTGACGGCATAGCAGAGAGCACCGATCAGCTACAGGCCATGGTGATCGAACTGAATTTCAAGGTTTTAACGGTCGGCCTGAAGATCCACTGTACGAAAACCAAGTACATACAGTCTAAGTTCGTATTTATCGGTCACCTAACAGTCAAAGGCGATGAAATAGAAGGGGTGAGCAGTATCTATATGTATCACGGTCAAGAGATGACTATGAGGAGAGAGATGGAGAATAAGATCTCACGAAGGGTAAGATCATAGACAAGACAACCTGCGCCAATCTCTTCAACAACACATTTTTACCTGCAATACTATATACATTTGATACTTGGGCCTTGATGAAAAGAAAATATCTGTTTACGGTGCAAATAGCTATTGAAAGATAGATGCTGGGAATCTTGCTAACATATCACATCCGGAACGAGGATATCCGGGAAAGAACTGGAGTGAAGGATGTCGTTGCAGAATACCACCAGGAAAAGCTATGATGGGCCTGTCATGTCGCAAGTTTCTGACGCGATCGGTGGACCTCTGTAACGGTGGAGTAGTTCGTGCGTGAGCGGAAGAGACCACTCAGAAGACCGCCAATCCGGTGGGAAGTAAAATGTTTAGAGTAACGTGGAGGAGAATGGTGAGAGCACGTGAGGAATGGTGAGAATACTGGTACCAGCGGAACCGATTCGGCCCCAGAGAGCCTTGCCGATCTAGGTGATCCAGGTGATACAACAGATTAGTGTAGCTAACCAATGCTTATGAATTGAAATATATGAATAAAAGGCTTGCATATTTGTTTGAAATTTTCATTAATAAATTAAAACCACGTGATAATCGATTATGTTATTTGCCTTGTAATAAGGTTCAAGAAGGGATGTTCTTATACAATTACCGAAAATAAATTGATCATATTATTTCAAATATTCATCCTGTATTTTTTATCTGATAAATGACAGAATTCTAGTTAATATTGTAATATTTAGTAGAAACGAACTGGAGCAAAAAAATCAATGCCTACAAGAGATATATTTCATGAAAAGATCGTTATCTCATATAAAGTATTTTAAAATCATACGGAATTATTTATTTGTGAGAAGAAAATAGAAGAATCAATGAGTTATATAAACGGATGTGATCCCAAAACTTTGATTCCGTTATAGCTATAATATATTACATTACTCTACAAAGTTTCTTTTTTATCTATATATGAAAAGAACTTACACTGCATCTACGTATATACTAAATTTTGAAATATAAATTTATGTAAAGAGACATAATACAAACCAGAAGAACGATAAAATGCATCTGCAAAATTTTATTGATAAACAGAGATTAGCTAATAAAAATAAGGTTCCTCTGAATTTTCATATTTGTACAAAAAATAGAAAGTGTAAGATATAGATGAGTTAAGGCTCTAGGAAAGACGATGTAATTATATATTACACGAGGGAAAATAATCTGTGGAAAGAAAAGCAGAAAACACAAACGAAATAGCATATTCCAGATTATATTAATATCATATTATGTTATGATAAGCTTAAGGTTCAAACTTTTATTGAAAATTGCTATTTATATCAGAAGTGAGTCAGAATATCAATTTGATTTTTTATGATTTCTTAAACATATTTCAATTTGATTAAACGTACAATATCTTTAGTCGGATATTGACTAAGACTGACTGGATTCTAGTTGTGATTGTGATTTCGGTCGTTTAACGGTCTTCTATTTCTGATAGAAAATACTGCTTCAACACGTGTTTATGCTTACGCTTCCTCCGGGTTTACCAGGCAACATGTGTTGAAGCTCTGTATATGTGTACATACCAGGCCCATGCCGTCACTAATTACTCAGGGTAGACAGTTGGCCATCTTTATGTAGTATTCCATACAACAAATGAGAGAAACACAGGCGCGCGACTGAGTTGGAAGCTGATCTATTTCTGCCTTTAAAGCACGTAAAGGAAATGGTTTGCAGAAATGTATGCAGCATTTGTACTACAGCAGTACTATTCATAGCTTAAATACTGAGATTGAAAATTAACATTTTCGAAGATGCCTTCGGGTTTATGGTCGTAACAATTGTTTGCACTGTCAAGTCCATTCTTGTTGCAAAGTGTTAAATGAACAAGCCTTGCTATATTGTCGTAGCGTCTGTCTGTTATATTCCTTCTTGGCTAGTAGCATACATTGGCTGGTAATATACTATAGTGTTTCACAATTTTGCCCACAAATTCTGAACTTATCACTTTCGGATGTGTTGTTTATTCTGCATTTTATGTAGTTAGCGCTTTCACTTGGACAGTACAGATAACCACCTACTTTTCTGTTTTTAAATCACTTTTAGTCATCCACAGCCATGTTTTTCACTGTCCGTCTTGTCTTCAACACCCCTATGGAATTGTTCATTCATTCTTTCTTTTATCTATCTATTTTTAGTTTCATTAGTTTTCAATTGCTTGTACAGTGCTTTATCTTTGCAATCTTTTATCCTACACAAGTCTGGCCTTTTAATAATAGCGGTTATGTGGCATTTTTACATACCATGCCATATTGTCTTTTTCTGCTCTAATGTTGTCTTCGCATCCTCTTTTTCTTGGTAATACAGTCAGTCTGTCTGTGTCACTTTTTGGGTGGTATGTTCCGTATCTAGTTAGCAATATCCTTCTCTTTCTGTCTAAGCTGTTTATCGTCTACTGTCCATGTGATTACGCCTACTGCGTATCTAAAGATTAAAACCACCCAGGTGTTGATAGCTTCAATCTTTGGCTGATTTCCTTCACTCCCCGAACTGAAATAACTAGTTCTGCCTGTTTTGGACAGACTACTGTTTGTTTCAGTTCTTTCAACCATTCAGCATCCTTCTCGCCAAAATGTATGTCTGCCCGGTGTATTTATTTTCCGCTCATGTAATATACAATTATATCGCATTTTTTCGAGCTTTAACACATCTATACCTCACATTTTCTATTTTAAGAATTTCTCGCCTACTTAGGCGGCACGTCCCTGGTACATGCATACATGAGTACATACATTTACACAAACGAATATATATATATATATATATATATATATATATATATATATATATATATATATATATATATATATATATACACACACACACACATGTAAGCATACACACACACACACACACGCACATATATATATATATATGTCACATATATGCACAATTATACAACACATATTTATCATATGCATTATTCATAAATAATGCACACACCATCATAAGCACGTGCATACTGACATGCACGCGGGGACACGTACATGGACACGAATACACACAGTTATGTATATTATATATAGACATAAATGTTGTGTATGTATTCATTATAGACATAAAGCATGTAACATTAAATGTAATTAAATGCATTTATGAAGGGAAATTTTTCTTATTCACAAAAATCAATGTAATTTACTTCTTACTGCCATTATTTAATGTTAATGAAATTTTCCTTTGGTTGCATAATGGTGTGCAGTCGTTTGCTCGCCTTAATTTGCTTAAATTTGTTTCCCTTACTTTGCTTGTGTAGTCCTCAATCTTCTCACTCCCTCATATTTTCTTCTTTTTTCATTCTGTCATTACTTATTCTTCTACATATATATTTTCTTCTCCTAATGTGCTCTCTACGTATTCTGATTGAATCTTCCATGTGTTAACATGTACCTCCTTGCGACAATGTAAACTTTCATTTAATCAAGATATCCTTCACCTGAAGAGAAACCTGCAGCATAGACCTCATTTTGGATATTTACAACTTCTGGGGTTTCGCTCGGTAGGAAAAATATCTAAATTGAGTGTTATTTATTCCATTCCGTAACTTTTGTATTCTCATTCGCACACCCGGCAAACATGGTTGCCTACCGTGAACTATGAAAATAACTTTTTTCAGCTTATCGTATTTCGATCTGAAAAAAATCCACAAACTTCTGTCTCAATAAACAAATATTGGCCCGAAAAATGGTTTTCTGATTTAATACAGATTGCTTGAAGCTAACTTTCTTCTTACACCTGATACCTGGATCTTACATATCCCTAGCTCTTTAGCTCTCTCTCTCTCTCTCTCTCTCTCTCTCTCTCTCTCTCTCTCTCTCTCTCTCTATATATATATATATATATATATATATATATATATATATATATATATATATATATATATATAGTAGCAAACAAATTTAGAAATTATTTTTGCTACCAGTGGTCTAGCGAGAAAAAAAATAGTCAGTAGACTATATATTATTCATATAAATACATACAGTGTACATTTCAATTATAACATATAAGCTCGATACATGTTTCTATGTATTGCCTCGTATTTATGTGTTAATCTTGGCTTTCCTGCTGATGATATCTGGCCTAAAACATTATTTTATTTCGCTGAAAATAGCTTGAAACCTTGGTTCAGGAAATAGATGGTAAATGTTTTTTTATTTTCTATTCCCTTTCGAAATTATCCCTAATTGTGGTTTGGAGATTGACGGCTCCTTCTAGTGGGTTAGATGTCCTATCATGGACATCTCTCTAATGTGTTTAAATGTACACTGTATGTATGTATATATATAAATACATACATATATATGTATATATATATATATATATATATATATATATATATATATATATATATATATATATATATATATATATATATATATATATATATATATATATATATATATATATATATATATATATATAATCATTTAGAGCTTCAGATATTCCTCAAATCTCAACTTTGTACATCAGACACATCGATGAGCTTCTCCGTTTTTTTTTTAAAAAAGGAACCCGAACCCGTGCTTTATACATGCAGCATTTTGTATTGACTATAGACAGCGTCAAAGTCATGCAAAGGTTAGTTTTAAAATATCGGTGTTGAGATATTCGCCATGGTTGTAAACAAAACAGAAATAGAAATACATAATAGACGATATATGACTTTAACATATAGACATTTCAAGAGCATATATTCAAAATCTTCCTCACTCAAACATACTACTTCCAAATATCTTTTATCATATATTCGAAGCACAGTAAATATATCTTCACAAGTTTGTAATTCACATCAAACAGCAGAATCAGAAACACAAACGAAATGTATAAGTAATTGCAATAGCATAACAATGAATATGGATATATATTAGATCAAGCGTGTATCAAGGCAGAATTGTGAGTGCAATATTCTAAACTAACCGTTCTTCTAAGTATTATGACATAGAATTTCAGATTGAATTGAAAGTTTTGATGGTATCAAACAACCAACTGTTAAAACTTTTGAGCATAAACGAAATTACATTACACAACAGACTATTGATAATCAGGTTTCACTTCGTACATGACTAATATACCTGACTCTGGTAACCATATTCTATGTTGATGTCAATAAATGTGCCATGTGTATGCACTATTCTACTGAATCTATTGTATGGATTGAAAGTATTGTATAAATATCCATAATGAAATTGCTTTGCTAACGGATAAGATGTTTTCATTTTGCCTAAAGAGTCAAACATCTAATGTTCAGTTATAAATACTCGATTGTTATTAATAAATACGTTGTTATATATACATAGATATATGTCGTCGTTTCTTCAAAGACTTCTGTTAATGTTTAGCTATTTATTGCAGAACGGTCAATGAACTTAACTGGGATATCTAATGAGAGTGTTTCTATTTCACCATTCAATATAATATCTATTGATATTTAATCTTTATAGACATCTTAATCTACACAGTTTGATATAAAGTTGAAAACTTAGATAATTGAAAGCTCCACATCGTTAAAGACGCAAAATTCCTTTTTCCTATCTGTGCACGATTATAGTTTGAACGGAAATGAATGAGAACAATGCCCACTTAAACAACTTTGCCAACTGCATAATGTGCAACTCCTGATCTGTAAATCTTGATCTGCTAGAAATAGCCATGGAATTCCTCTTAACTCAGTCACATATTGCGTAACTTTAGAATTTACTTACTATGTGAGTGTATATATATATATATATATATATATATATATATATATATATATATATATATATATATATATATATATATGTGTGTGTGTGTGTGTGTGTGTATATATATATAGAGAGAGAGAGAGAGAGACAGAGAGAGAGAGATGCAGCTCAGAATGTTGTCAGTGAACAGGTCGCGGTCTCAAAGCGACGAAAATATTTTGACAAATTAAATTTAAATGTTGAAGTGAATCTAACGAATTTTGTGTGTTATTTTAAATGGCTTATAAACACCTTCCACGCTGCAATTGTTTTCGTTCCAGCACACGATCTCAGATCAGGTCACTTGCTATGCAAGTACATCTCCGTAATATATATATATATCAAAATGAATGATGTGTACTAATCCACATATATAAAAACAGTCATACCAGCAATCGAACATACCTCCATCATCAGCTGCCCTACGGATATCATTATGGTTCCGATACCATATATATGTGTATGTTTGTGTATGTAAAACTTAAAAAGCTGGAGTCATCAAGGAGTACGGTTGGACAGTTATTTTGTAATCACTACAATTATGGTTGCATCGTTAGATATATATATATATATATATATATATATATATATATATATATATATATATATATATATATATATATATATATATATATATATATATATATATATATATATATATATATATATACATACATATATATATATATATATATATATATATATATATATATGTATGTATATATATATATATATATATATATATATATATATATATATATATATATATATATATATATATATATATATATATATATATATATATATATATATATATATATATATATACATATATATATATATATATGTATGTATGTATGTATGTATATAAGAATAAAAGACAGGAAGTGTTTTTGACAGGGTAACTCAAACTAAGAGGTACTCACTGGGAGCACTCAATTTTGTATGCCTTTAAAATTCCGGTTTGAAGAGCAGTTAAACATGTAACTTTGTGACTGACTTTCCTCAATTTAGTTCCGGCAGTCCATTCTTATACTGCTTCCCCTTGTCCACATGTATCCTCAATTTGTATTTCCATCGCCTTTGGTGCCATACTGAATGGAAGTACGGTTTCCACTGGTTGAGCTACTCGAATCCTTGCAAGGGGAGGGCACTCAGCTCTTATGCGGCCCATCTGGCCACAATAAAAACACCGGGGTTTTCTGCACTCCACCATAACACACAACATTGTTTCACCTAACACAATGGTGTCTACAATCGTGTGTCCAAGCCTCCTGGGGCAGACTGGCTGAGCATTTCCAGGCATTTCTCAATCCAGTTCCGTGCTAGGACTCTCACGGCCTGGAGGATTGTTACGTTCTCCTCCAGTCCTAATACTATGGTGGCAATCAGCTAGTTAACATACAACTCTGGTGGTATCTCTTCAACCCTCACCTTGGAACCCTTCTACCTTCTTACCTTAGTAAGAATGTAGGAGGATTATTTTCTCAGTTGCTAACGAGGCCACGTTGAGTTGCCTGGCTTTCTCTTCATTGGAAAACCTCACTTACACTGTTGCGATTTTGGTCTCCCTGTCCAGGTATGTTATATATGACCAGATGGGTGACAAACACTTCTCTATTTCTTTTCTTTCAGTCACGTTGATGGCTTTCCCTTTTCTGTTAAAACTTTTGAATGTTACACTTTTCCTGGTTACAGTTTGAACCACTTCACTAGGAGGGGACAATCTTATTTCCTGCCTCTTTCAATACAACATGCTTTCGTATTTCTTTAATTCGTTTTTTACAATTTCCAAATCTTTCCTCTCTAAACTCTAAACCGGGCGCAGCCTCAAAACTTTTCTTTTCACATGACGTCTTTCTCTTTCTCGGTTCCTTATCAAATGCTGTCGCACATTGTAGAAGCTCGGTCACCGACGGATCCATATCGGAAGAGCCAGTCTCCTCCACGTTGGTCTTGATGATAAATATCAAACGTATCCCTCTCTTAAGCAAGGGGTTGGGCGCTACGATGAAAATACCGTTCGCGCGGGAGAAAAAAAGGTGTTTTAGAACACAACAAATTTAACAATCGCAACATGAGACAAGAAGCAATTAAGCTTAACAAACTGGAACTTTGAAATACCACGACCAAAT
>NC_142946.1:19432841-19447841 GCF_046866305.1 Octopus bimaculoides | reverse complement strand
TACAGAAAAGCCAATCTTAAATAACTGTTTCCAAGTGAAAATAAAGTAATGAAATCTGTGAAGAATTAAATTTTCAGCTTTGTATCAGCATATAAGAAATATTAAAACGTGAATAATAGAAACGCTACTAGCCTTCCTTAGTGGAAATATAATACTTGATAACAAGTGCAATGTAGAGTCAGATGTATATGCTAATGCTTAGAGTTAAGCTTTCTCTAATTATGAACTTATCAGTAATTTCAAATATCCTACTGACCCTGTACAATAAATGATAGCGAGAAACAAAAGATGCACAGCGGAAGAATATTGTTAATTTTCTAACACTTTGATTCACTGCATATCGAAACACCTCTAGGTTTCAAGAAAAACATCACATTTTATATTGTCAAACAAATTTGATATTGTATGTATTCAAACCTGTAATGTTTTCAAAGATTAACATAATTTTTTAAGAAGTAAATTTAGGAATATCATTGAATGTAGAGAACATTTCAGTTTTTGAGAACTTCTGTTACAGGAGAGTAGATAAGAACTTCATATTCAAACATGAGATGTTTTACACGCTTATATACCTATGTGCACATGAAAAATTATATGTATACATACGCACACGCATGCACACACACAGACATAAGCGCGGACACACACATAGATGCACATACATGCACAAACATACACATACATGCATATATACATTTATACATACATACATACACACAGATATATGTATATATATATATATATATATATATATATATATATATATATATATATATACATATACGGTTATAGAGCCTTTCATGTTTAAGTAGTTAATAAAATTTAATTCATAATTAAAATAACCTCAGATTTATCGTCACATAATGAAACCTTTTATAAGGTAGTAGTGGATTTTAAACTTTATTGATAATGTAGATTCACACTAACATCGTTCTTATATAATAATCCGCAGAAACCTTTTACTTACAAATCATACAGAAACATTACCAGTTTCAATGCTACATATATAAAACCAATCTATTATCTTCTTAGACTTTAAATATAAACCATAAATGTTATAGTACATCTAAATATATGAACTACCCTAATGTATGAATTTAATAAAAAAACAAATATAATGCCAGCTTCCTTTGTAGCATGATATACTGCCGGTAATGCTTTGGAATGAAGCAAAATTACACGTTACGTTATTTTACTTGGTGAAATTTTGTTCAAATTTTAGAAAAAAAGGATGTTCTTTCTATATTTCATTCACATGAGACGGTTTAGTTTTAAGTGTTTTGCATTTATCGTAATTCCTTCTTATGGAGCAAATAGTAGAGATATAATATACGTATTACCCGTATTTCCCGTTAAAAGATTAGTAGAAGGATAACATCTTCAGATTATCAGTCTGTGATATTTAATTTCTATAATTATATATATAATTTAAATTCTACTCTCTCCAAATATGGATGCCATACTTACTATGGCTGTAAAATAATTATTTAATCTAGTAGTAGTTCCGTTGTTTACTAAATGTAAACCTTCTCAGAACTATCTATGATTCACGTAGTTTGAGATTATAAAATATAAGCAATGTACTATGCTCTAGATATGGTATGCTAAACGCCTGCCACATTCTTTATTCTTATATCTGTGTGTGTGTGTGTGTGTGCGTGTGTGTGCGTGCGCGTGTGTATGTCTGTGTGAGTTTCTGTGTGTATAGATCAAAACAGTTTAATTCAAACTCCAATGGACGAATATCAGCGTAACGCGTGAAACTCAGAGTACCAATGAGTTTGAATCAATCTCTTTTCATCCATACAGGTAAATTAATGTGTTGAAAGCCCTTCTTTTGTTTCTCTGCTCACTCGCATATATATATATATATATATATATATATATATATATATATATATATATATATATATATATATATATATATATATATATACTTTGGCTTTTAGATGAAGTAGAAACTTTGTTAACTTCGGTGGGGAGATTTGTTAAAGACGGCTTGTTAACTTGTCAGCAAGACTTTCTCGCATTCATCTGGGGTGATTGTCAAACTGATCTCATGTTGTGTTCTGCTGTGTTATTATATATATAAGAGATTTGGGCGTGTCTGGAGTGGGATTGGGATTTGTTAATAAGTGTGGTAATGAAGGAGTGTTAATAAAGAAGAGCTGAAAGAAAATAGTGAATGGTAAAAAATATAATTGATTGCGGGTAGAATTGGTAGATAGTGGAGTGTTTAAAAATTGTTTATGACGGGCTTGGAAAAATGCCCTCACGCTGGTTTCATTTGAATATTTAACGGTTGGTGAAAAGTATAATGGTCAAATGTTTTTCAAATTGTCTTAATGATAAAACTGGTATGATAGCAGAGAAAAAAAAATATTAGGTTAATTTTTGATATGTTTTTTGATAGAAATGTATATGTAAATAACTATGAGAAAAACTAAATAACACACTGAAAAGTGCTCAAACTTCAAAAGAAAAGAAATGTAGAATACTCACACAATAAATAGATATCGGCCAGAGACCGGAGAACCATAATCACACAATTATACATAGACCAAATACCAAACTCCAGAACTAGATAAACTACCCTCAAAACTCCCAAAATAATTACCTTTGACAAAATCAAGGATGAGAATCTCGAGCACATAATTGTTCACAAACCAAATGCCGAACACCAGAATCAGATACACCTTTCGTCAAATTCCCAAGAACATTTACCACAGACAAAATTGAAGATATATAGAGAACGAACGGACCAACAGAAGCAAACCACCATATGTCAACCACCAATCAACATTCTATGGTTTAGAAAATTATCAACACGAAATGCCAGCGAATGGCATATTACACAACAAAAGAAACAACCCTAACCTATATGGTGATTCTTTTTTAGAACTAGGTGGTTCCCACCATATGAAAGAAACAACACTACTCCTGAAGTGACACTTGACGAGGAAAACCACAGGAACCAAAAATAATGAACGTATCGGCTAAGAACTTAACACAACAGGAAATCAAACTGTTAGAAAATTGACTGACGTTCATACCCACCCGAAAGCAGATCAAGTCGATCTTATATAAGACACAGACGATTTTTGTCGAAAATTACGCCAAGGAGAATTCTGCCAGGTTGGAGCGTACGAGGAGGAATCAATAGCGAAAAACAAAAAGAACTTCAAAACCCCGCTAAATAGAGACTGACACCTGGAAGAATGCATAACCTGCTTTTGACAATCGGCACAATCAATATTGCAGAGACAAAACACAAACGCAACATCCATACAGGTCAACTGCTAGCACTAAACAAACTACAAAATGATTCCTCAAAAATTATAAAAGAACCTGACGAAGGTGAAGCAATCGTCATCAAGGACAAAAACCACTACAAAGAAATGGCCCTAGAATATTTAAATGACGAGAATTTGTAACCAGAAAATCAACAAATGCAAAGAAAGAAATTCAATGATTCAAGTAGGGAAATCAATTACTTAACCAACTTCGAAATGTATGTATATCTATACACATATACTATAGCCACGAGTCGATCAAAGCCTTGTGATTGGATTTGCTAGAGGAAAACAGTTCGTCGTATAAATGTGTATATATGTAGGTATATTTGTGTGCGCGTCTGTGTTTGTATCTCACCTTCGCTTGAAAACGGATTTCGTGTGTTTACTACCAGGTAACGTATCCGTTCGGCAAAAGATAGCGATAGAATAAGTACTAGGCTTACAAAGAATGAGTTCTGGCGTCAATTTCTTCGACTAAAAGCGGTGTTCCAGAATGGCCTTGGTCAAATGACTGAAAGAAGTACAATAATAAATAACTACTGCGTTTAATCCCAATCAACGCCGGGTATCTCTGAAATTATTCTTTAAAAGACAAGAATGTCCGGTGGGCCTCATCAATACGGTCATCTTGAAGGCTTACTCTATTCCAGCGACAACACTAAGAAAAACAAACCAATAAAATAAAGCCGTTATCTCTTTTGTCATCACTCACATCCAAAGGAACGTCAACATTGTGAAAGCCGCCAAACAATATTTCCCATTCCTCCAGCAATCCCTCAGAATGAATCCGCTCGTAAATGATAATTAAGGTCAACTATTGAAATGGAACTAGCAGGAGAGCACTTTTACAAGCCCATCATAAACCACTCCTTAAACACAAACCCTCTCCCAACTCTACCCTCAATCAATAGCTTATTATTACCATTCACTGTTTTCTTTCAGTTCTTGTTCATGAACGCTCCTTCATTCCCACACTTACTAACCAATCGGAACCCCACCCCAGACACACCTAAATCACACAGCAGAACACAGCCTGAGAACAGTTTAACAATCGCCACCGACGAATGTAAAAAAGTCTGCAGAAATGTTACCAAGAATTCTTTAAAAATTCTCATCGCCGAAGTGAACAAAGAATTTACTAGATCTAAAAAGCAAATACGAAAATTATATTATTAGATAATTTAATTGATTAGAACTAATAGTGCAGTCATTTTTCTTTTTTCAAAATTCCCTTACTGTACCAAGGAATTGACATATTTCTACTATGTGTGTGTGTGTGTGTGTGTGAGTGTGTGTGTATGTGTGTGTGTGTGTGTCTGTGTGTGTGTGTGTGCGTGTGTGTGCATGTGCGTATATACACAGTATTATGGTAGTTAGCCTAACTCCTAAATGCGTCTGAAGACTTCCTCATAGGAAGTTCCTTACATTTAAAGAATTTACATATATAACGTATATAAAATTTAACATACCTAACAGGTAAAACATTGTGATTCCTATTAGCAAATGAACCACGTATAATTGTGAATAAATAATACGCCGTCATTATATATACATACTGTTATCTGCAGTAATATACTCCAAATTTTTGGATTCTCATGTAAGTTGAAAAATTGCTTATGACGTACCCGATCTTCTGACACCGTTCACCATTTGATATTGCATATAATTCGAGATTAAATGTTGAGATCTTTCCGTTAAGATGCATTATGTTTTACATGCTAAAGGTAGATTGCAGTATATTGAAAATATATTGAATAGTGTGGACAAGGCAAAGTATCACGACGTGGATTTCCAAACGCTATCGTAAAACTGCATACTCTAGTAGTCCATGGCAGATGTGCGCTTTTTGTTGGGTTGGACAATTAACTTTAGTAGATTTGGTAACTTGTACATTTCTTCGGCAAATTGGATAATATGAATGATATAAGACCGATAATGAACGGATAAAAGACTCCCTCTTGAATACGTTCAAGCATGCATACATTTACACACCCTCCCGCACAAATATGCGTATATATATATATATATATATATATATATATATATATGTACACACATACTCACACGCACATATACAGATATGTATTTATACATGTGTGTGTATTTGTGTGTGCGCGTATATATGTATCTATATGTGTGCAAAAATATACACGTATATGAATATATGCATAAATATATGATAGCAAACCATCAAAAATACAGCAGAAAATAATAGTAAAAGGTCAGAATGACAATTACTCTTTTGATTCTGAGGGAAATCGAAAGAGTTCATAATGTAAGAAACTTATCATGTTTTGCACTATTTCGAAATAAGATTTGAAGTGGCAAGAGGAAAGGAGATATGGTAATTGGGGACAGAGGACTGATAGAAAAATAAAGACAGACGGAATCTTGTTAAAAAAGACCACGTAATGACCCTCGGCTACAGGTATACAGTAAAAACAAACCAGTAAAGATTTTGTTGTTTTCTATCAAGTTGCTTAACAAAATAAAATACTATATCGCATACTCTGAAACATAAACACAACCACACACGACTGCGCACACGGACATATACAGACACACACACATACACACAAACACACACATACACACAAACACACATATACATAGGCACACACTCGGACGCACACAGAGAGAGGAATAAAGTCTTTTCTACTCTAGACACAACTGAAAGAAGAATGGCTGATGACAGCCATAACGTATAATATGAAAGACGGGAAGATTCTGAAGGCCACAAGCACCCGGAAGGTGAACTACTGGGGGTATGGTATCGAATTAACGATTGGGGCAACAACGGAGAATTGAATAGTGTGGTGGATGAGCTTGTGCTGCTAGAAGATGTGAAGCTGAGTGTTATTGTGGAAGGTAGGCTGCCAGTATGTTTCTCATGTGGAGAAAGGGGCAACATGAAGGCATGGTGCACCCAAAGAAAGCCACAAACATAACAAGAGGAGAGACATGAGAGTGTGGACCAAGTAGTACAAGACAAGGCGATAGAAAAAGAAATGGAGAAGGGATTCACTATAGTTAAAAAGAAAAGAAGGAGGAGCGGAGGAATGAGTTCTCCGCCAGAGAAGCAGACAAAGAAGAGGGAAGAGGTGAGAAAAGAAACTGTGAAGGAGGGCAGCAGGAAGGAAAATGAAAGTAAAAAGAAACAAAACAACAATTAACCTATTAACAAGTTTGGTAACAATTCAAACAACAATTCAAGTCACTAACAATGACAAGAATTCGATAAACACTTCAACATAAACTCACACAATAATTTCACAGAGACGGGACACTGCTAAGCAGTTCGCTCGGCGTGCTAAGAGCGTTAGAATCCTTATATCATGGAAAAGAATCACGTTAACTTAGCAGAATTAATTGTTTTGTGTAGCTTATCATGAATTAGTAATTAGACTATCCTATTTTATATTAAAATAACTAGCTTCATTCACTTGACTCACTGCAACCATCTATCATTTTATCAAACATGTGGATTGTTCAGAGATTAGAATACCTTTGTAGCTCATCGCTAATTTTTACTGGGATACTTAAAAGCTAAAGTACTTTACTGTTAACTTTATTTAAATGCAGTATAAATATTTATCAGCAGAGGTATAAAGTTAGAAATGGAGAACGTAAAAATAGCGTATTCAAGGTAGAACATGGCAGCCGATGGTCTGTGCTACAGACATATGAAAATATCCAATTGTCGACAGAGCAATCTTTCTGAATCATTATTTCTGACAGCTAAAAGGCGGCGACGAGACAAAATCTTTAGCATGGCGGGCAAAATGTATAGCGACATTTCGTCTGTATTAACGTTCTGAGCTGAAGTACCGGCGAGGTTGATGTTGCCATTCATCCTTTCGAGATCGATGAAGTAAGTACCAGTTGAGCACAGGCTCCGATCTAACCGAATAGGCCCTTCCCTGAAAATTTCAGGCCTTGTGCCTAGAGTAGAAAGGGTAATTTCTCACAACTAGAAATGTGACGAGCTAGCAGATCGGGCTAGTATGCCGGGCGAATTGATTTCGTCCGCCTTTACGTTCTGAATTTGTATTCCACCGATGTCAATTTTACTTTTCATTCCTTACAGGAACGATACTATAAAAACCAATCGAACAGTCGGGTGTCAATATAATTATCTTTTCACTTTTCGCTAATGTACTGGATTTGTACCAAAATTTGAAACCGTTACTTCTGACTGCTGCTTACTGACCAACACCCGTCCACCTTCTCTCTCTCTCTCTCTCTCTCTCTCTCTCTCTCTCTCTCTCTCTCTCTCTCTCTCTCTCTCTCTCTCTCTCTCTCTCTTTCTCTCTCTCTCTCTCTCTCTCTCTCTCTCTCTCTCTCTCTCTCTCTTACTTTCAGATACGAATAAGTACAAAAATTGAGGTTTTACAGCCAAGAACGATATTGCATGTTATATCTAATCGACAGCATTCCCTTCGCGCGCACCACTTTTAAGTCTTCATCGACTCCCTGATTCTCAGCCATACTTTTGCTATGTTCTTTTGTGCTTCTTTTATATTAATTAGTTTGTTTTAATACCTAAGAGTTGCTCACGAGCGGTTCTGCATCTGAATTACATTTGATATCCATGTCACATATTTTTTTTATTTCCCTGAAATTTTATATATTTTATATTAATTTCAGATGCTCCACGAATTTGTTAGCTCTCAACACTGGTATAGATGATACATACATAGGTACATACACATATACATGTACATGTGTGCGTATGTGTGTGCTTACATATGTAGTTAAAAATATAGGTGAGAATCTCAGGGTATAAATATTATTATCGGTCAGTTTTTTCCTGATTGCATTTTCGTTTACCTTCTTCCATTCCAGTCATCATTAAGAAATCTAAACATGAACTTCCGTTTCATTAGTACTTTACATGAGGAAATACGATCATTGAATTGAGCCAAGATTGTCGAGGATGTGAGAGGTGAACAGAAAAACAATCACAGCCAAAAGCATTGCATGATTTCTAATATAAAGATGGTCGACTAAAGAAAATTACAAACGTTAACACATTTTTTTCCCTGCACCTGTTTCAGTCATTAGACTACGGCCGTGCTGGAGCACACTCTAGGAAAAATTTTAGTCGAACGGATCGCCCCAAATTATTTTTCTATCTCTCTTTCAGTGGACCATTAGTGTGTAGCGACGTAAATGCACCAACAGCGGTTGTCAAGCGTTTGTGGGAAACAAATACAGAGGCAAGTAAACACACACACAGACACACACATACGCATTCCCACACGTATGCACAAACACACACACATATATAAACGACGGGCTTCTTTCAGTTTCCGTCTAATAATCCACTCACAAGGCTTTGGTCGACTCGAGGCTGTATTTGACCAAAATACTACGCAATGGGGCTGAACACAAAACTGTGTGGTAACAAACAAATCTACTCATCACAGGGCCACGGCTGAGCCTGTAACGCAGAGTTGTATAAAAATGTATTCTTTACTTTGATGTAAATGAAATGGGAAAGACATTGGAAAATGCAAAAGGCGAATACTTTTATACGGAAGATAACAGTTTACGTGCAAATACATATAGCTCAACATAATTCTACAGTTCTATAACTAAGAGATGAGGTATTATGTACTTTATTTATATAGGACGGATATTTGTCCTCATCTTGTTTGTTGTTAACACAACGTTTCAACTGATATACCCTCCAACTATTATCAGGAGTTTTCGGGAAATTTCGAACCTGGATTCTCTTTCCTAAGGCATTTTTCGATATTGTTGTTGTTGTTGTTGTTATTATTATTATTATTATAATTATTATACATGTCACGGGCATATGGCGTGGTGGTTAAGAGCGCGGGCTACTAACCCCAAGATTCTGAGTTCGATTCCATGCAGTGACTTAAATAATAATGATAATGATAATAATAATAATGATAATAATAATAATAATAATAATAAGAAGAAGAAGAAGAAGAAGAAGAAGAAGAAGAAGAAGAAGAACATCAACAACAACATGGAAATGTACCTTAGGAATGAGAACCCAGGTTCGAAATTTCCCCAAGACACCTGATGAGGGCTAGAGGGTACTCAGCCGAAACGTTGTAGTAACAACAAACAAGATGAGGACAAATATCTGTCAAATGTAAATGATGTAAATACTGAACATAATTCTAGTATCCTGTTTTAAATATAAGCTACTTTTTTTAATTTTTTAAATATAATAGATAAAAGAATCGTAGAGGCTGAAATATTTTAGATTCTGCTTTCGTTAAAAGCACCACAACATTTAAAATTGGAAGCCCGAAATATTCTAATATAAAACAAAAATATATCTGCCTTACGATTTGCAATATCAAGAAAGAATATATAACTTTAAAAATAGGTTGCATATGTATGGCATCTTACAGAATTAGGGATTAAGTAAATTGTAATATCACACGATATCATTAAACTATAAATTATCTAGGGTATTATGCCATTTGTTTCTCTGCTGAAACGGTCTTTAATTGTTTCAAGTTGTTTTGAAAATAATTAAGAATTTACTAAAACCATTTCTCATAATTATGTGAGTGTTTGGAAAACATATTAACACGAATTTTAAAGGGCAGTTTTTAATTTAGGACATTATAAAAGAGGCAGTTTGTATCCAAGGGTGATTTTAGATGAGATATACTATCAATTTATCACCAAACCTATGATTTAAACCAAAAAGCAAGAACAGAATGAGATCGTGTGCTTTTGTAGAAGTCAAACATTACTCCTTCAAATACGTATGTTTAGAACTGAAATTTGAACTGAAAAGTTGATAGGCTGACTACGAAGGAGTGATGCTAGAGCTGTGAAATCTTGCATGCACTAATTTCAATTCGTGTTATTAATAACTACGTTGTCTCTTTTCACTTAAACTGACATCTGACTGCTTCAAAAATTCTTAAATTATAGCTGGTAGCAACAGCACATGTAACCGTATCATCACAGTAAAACTGGTTTAGAGCCAAGTGCATCTTTTTTATAGATGACTGCTAGATAGTGCTACAGTTACACACATCAGCCATTGAAACAAAGAATCTGTTTTGATAGACTCAGGAAATTGCCATAGCACTCTCCATTGATGGTATGGCACTTTTCAAGATGGTAAGTAAATAGAATGCCTTTTGCCTCGCAAATTAACTGAGGCCGTCAGATTTATTACAGATGAAAGGACTTCTCTGGCTGAAAGCGAAGAGTCCGGCACCTCTCCTGGCTTAATAAACGTGCGAGGAACTAACTGGGTCTGTTTCTCCACGAGATTTGCCAATGGCCGTGACTATTTCATTTTTAGTTATCTGTCATCAATCATCATGTGGTGAACATGATCCTCGGTGGTGGCAGTTGCACTACGTCCAGGACTTGCGTCATCTTGAAGATCGGCGTTCATTTTCTAACTTCAGCCGTCCAGGTTTACATTGTTGATAAAGATGGAGGCTCCCTCTCAATGTAGCAACAATGTCCTTGAAAGGCTTAACCCTTTTTCTCGGCAACCATTTGATACAAGCACGATGCCAAATTTTCTCGATTTCCAAGAGAAGTGGCTATCAGTTAATTTTGAAGTCTTCCTTGAAGTCATCAGTTTAACTGGGAAACAATGGAGATATTGATAAGGAGTTTGAAATTAATGCATGCAAGCTTTTACAGCTCTAGTATGACTCGTCCTCGTTTGAAACTTTCAATCCGCTCTTGTACATGTCAACTCTGACATGTAAGTAAACACTGCGGAATGAAATATTATAAGCATGATGTCGAATAATAGGCAGAAATAAACCATTGTGCTGCAACATATTCAAAGATATATCTTCGTAAATATGGATAATTAGCAAGAATTTGATGTATTTGATATATAAAACTGCACATCACGTGACATTAAGTGCTAGTCACCCCCAAGAATAGGGTTCGTTTCATTGTGCTTCAATTCATGTCTCAGGCATTTAGCATATGCTATGCAGATATTTTCGTATAAGTTATGTCTAGAAAATCACGCAAATTCTTTTGAATATATAACTAATTAGCAATATGTCATGCAGGGTTTTTGAGAACAAAAAAAGTCAAACGTAAATAAAACATACGTTAGTGTGTAGCTATGAATATATTTCTGCATATGTGTATGAAAATATTGATGTTTGAATACTATATAAATGCATATATATGTGTGTATACATGGAAGTAGATATATATTCATATATATATATATAAATATATGTCTATATATCTCTATCTATACACACACACATACATTTAAATGTCTATCTATGTATTTATCTCTCTCTCTCTCTCTCTCTCTATCTATCTATTCATCTATCTACATATCTCTCTCACTTTCTCTCTCTCTCTCTGCATATATATATATATATATGTAATACATAAAATTATGTGTGTGTGTGTATATGCATATATTGAGCGTACTTATGTATTACAAGTACGATGATATGGGAAATCTAAGACGTATCAATTGCATTAATATTTATAACAATCTAGAATTCAAGATTACCAACTGTGTGTGTGTGTATATATATATATATGTGTGTGTGTGTGTGTGCGTGTGTGTGTGGGTGTGTGCGTGCGTGTGTGCGCGTGTGTTTGTCTGAGATAGTGCGTGTGCCAGTGTGCTTGTGTCTGAATATGTATGCACATGCATATGGTCTTTATTCTCTCTCTCTGTATATATCTATATTTCCATCTATCTATCTATCTATCTATCTATCTATCTATCTGTCTATCTATCTATCTATCTATCTATCTATCTAATCATAAATATATAGGGATTGACAGTAACCTGCTTCTCCAACATACTGAGAATTCAGAAATAGCAGTCAAAGAACTACTGATTTCAAAACTACAAATTATTACTCCAGATTGATAGCGATATTTTTGATACACACAGAACAAAAAACAATAGAGAAGAGTAAAAAACACTTGCCTTTAGTTAATTTAGTACAATTGTTTCACAGTTAAGAGTACATAATACTCTATTCTGATCTTCAGCTAAATATTCTAATATTCTAATTATTAATTTTTATTACTAATTGATGATTCCCTGCCCTGCATATCTATATCTATCTATCTATCTATCTATCTATCTATCTATCTATCTATCTATCTATCTATCTATCTATCTATCTATCTATATATCTGTCTGTCTATCTATCTATATCTGTCTGTGACTTATAGTGATTTTGTATAATAGGTTTTCATCAAAAGAGAAAACAGATGATTTGTTATCACACTACTTATATTAACGAGAATATTATATTCCCTACTCTGATCTACGTGAAAATGAAACTGCTTATCCTTAACGTAAACAAGTTTCCTACAACGTTCGTGAGGAATTTTTCACATAACTCTTCGTATGCAAATGATTAATCATTTTAGCGGGTACTTGACGTTCACTTTAAAACATGACTGCGAATTATTGTAGGGCAAGTATGATCTAAATACTTAGGTTTACCCGACATTTACCTCCGCGAATTCAGTTAAGGATTATCACATGAGAATTTTCACACTAGAAGCAAGTAAATTTTCGCCGGATTAAAGCGTTATTGATTGCCGGTACGTTAATCTTTATTCTCACTTCGCAGCATACGCTTGCACTGTATTTAACTGAAACGAATTTATCACAAGCGTTTAAAAAATGGATGAATCTAATGAAAGTTTAATTCCTTACTACATTGAGAGTAAATATTCCGTAGAATATAATGTGCACTATTCATGTTTTTATCGTGCCTGAAAACATAGACGAGAACAATATCATCAAATACGTACAAACTCTATACAATATGAAATTAATGTCGGACAGTATACTATATATCAAAGCCGGCAAATGAAAGCAAATTAGAAGTTCTGGTCAGATACTGATGAACGAAATTGATTCGTTGTATTATGTAAATAGCAGGCATATGTTTTCGTTTTTCTAATTTTAATTGTACAGGGAAAATCAGTATTCTTGTGCGCAAACACAAAAAAAGCAAGAATCTTCAAGATACAAGAGTAGATGTTATAGCATTTGAAGGTAGTACAAGATTTGAACACATTCTCTCTCTCTCTCTCACTCACGCGCGATTTCTGTATATATATAGATGCAGCACGGAGTGTTTTCAGGGAATAGGTCGCCGTCTCAAAGCGACGAAAATATTTTGGCAAATTTAAATGTTGAAGTTAATCTAACGGTTTTTGTGTGTTTCTTATATGGCTTATAAACACCTTCCACGCTGCAATTATATATATATATATATATATATATATATATATATATATATATACATATATATATATATATATATATATATATATTATATATATATACACACATTTGTATATATAAACAATTTGCACTTGTTTACCTTTTTGCAAACATTTTCGTTGCTTCTTGCAAATTTTTCTATAGTTGTTGACTCTGACCCTTATGTGAGCTGGGTTCTTTTTCTCTGCTTGCTTCTGCGCATGCGTGTGAGTTAGAGAACATGCGTATATACAAATGTATGTATGTTTGTATGTCTCTATGTATGCGTGTGTGTTTGTATGCGTGTGTGTATATATAAATATATATCTTTATATATCTATATATATATATATATATATATATATATATATATATATATATATATATATATATATATATATATATATTACATATAAGAATGAGATAAAGAGGCCAATGGCAGAAATAAATTTATATTTATGTATAACGTCTTACAACTGTTTCAGGGAACATTCAATGTATCCCTTCATCGGAGACGGTTATATTAGAAGATAAGGATTATTACATCTGTATGAGGAGATTTGCAGTAAGAAATGAGAGCGATGCGGAGAAGAGAAACAAAGAAGAAAGGTACTTGGAGTATAGTTCCATTCCAAAAGTAAATATCCATGTATAGAATCAGTGTGGGTATTTTCCAGTGATAATTATAGTTATATTGGTGGATATGTATAATTTTGTATCCAGTTTACTCTGTGCGTTGTTTATTTAAAGGACAGCTCGAAGTGAGTGAAATATGTGCGTAGGATTGTGGGATCAAGCCATAGGACAGGAAGGGAGGAGGAGGAATCATATATGCTTATATATAAATATATATATATATATATATACTATGTGGATATATATGTACATATAAATATGTGAATATATATGCGTATATAGGTAAGTATATATATATATATATATATATATATATATATTATATATATATATATATATATATACAGAGCCAAAACTAAGACTTTTGAATTTTAATCTTTATAATGGATAGAATCACGTGCACGTTTTCACTGGTTGAAGACAACTAGCACGAGATTCTGTTAGATTATAGGAATATCGGCAATCTGTACTGAAGATAAATAGAAACTTTAATTTTGGAAGTATTGATTTTGAAACTATAGTCTGCAGATAATCGAGGTATGTACAAGTTTCACTGGTCTAGCCCGCCTGTATTCGCTCCGCTGAATCCGTATTTGAGAATTTTTTAAGTGAGCTTCTTATAGCATATTGACAGACCAGTCACTGGTCAATCTTATATACACAAGTACTATAATCTTTTAAGGATCTCCCAAAATTTTTTTTCATGAGCCTTCTGATTCTTTTAATGTGCTAGTTTCCTGGTATTAAATTGATATTAATTAATATCGAATTGTTACCATATTATGTTAATTAACCACAATCACATTTCTCAAAGCTGGTAAATTCAAA